>NC_134406.1:241448236-241752673 GCF_038048845.1 Mixophyes fleayi
TTAACAATGATTAACAGTAAGCCTGACTTTCATAGAGCACCTTCTTAATTTGCTGGTGAATTACATGAATCTTATGATATTCTCAAATACTGGGTCCCAGACTCATGCAAGTTGTTTTCTAAGCACCTTACTTTCAATCCTGGAAGAAGAAAAATGTTTTTTCTGCCATCCAATGTTTAAATTTAACAAGGGATAAACCGATGTTCAGCTTGTGAGTTAAAAGGACACATTCTTAGTTGTTTTATATGTAATAAAGAGATTTGTGCTGCCTTTATCAGATCCATGTGCAAGATTAAAACATAGTATTTTTTTTATTTTTTTTTATATATAGATATAAACCTCCCATGGCTTGTAAACTCCAAATCCATGGAAGGTTTTTTGTTTTTAAAGAAAACTCAGTTTGACTCCAAAACAGAAGAATATGGCATGGGTTTTGGAGTTTTCAATTTTAAAATCCTTAATTGTCTTCTAACATGGTACAAGCCCTTATTATAGGATCTGTCTTTACAGAACTTGAGTGTAACAATTCTATTTGGTTGTTTTATGCCACAATGACAGACTTGCCAGATTGAGACTGTTCAGGAATTGAGAGCAGAACAGTGAGCCATTCATCATTTTAATCATAAAGGTTAAGGGGTTTTCTCCTGAATTGAATATATCTGTAAGGCTACAAGTGATGGTACCATGTGCAGTTTGAGGCCATATAAACTTTAGAAACGAATTGGCTGTAAATCTCAACATGCGAGTTTAAACTGTTTACTTTGATCAACATTTGTTCAGGAAGATGTCTGGTTGAATTGGAAATAGATCAAGTCAATCTGTCAGACTTCTACACACAGGCTCCTTATGAAGAAGGATGCATTCTGGATGTGTTTGTAAATTTAGAACATGTAGTCACTTGCTATTGCCTAAGATTTAGGGGGGAATTAAATTCCACCTGAAGTAAAGCTGCGAAAACTATTACCATTATTACGGTAAATTTAACCCAGCTTTCTGCTGGGAGCTGCGAGCAAAAAGCCAGCATTGAATCTACTGTACTAACGATATTTAAGTGCTCTATTACCGTAATAGTGCGCAGCCCGTGTTACTTTTTACAGTAATGTGGCCAATTGAATTCCCCCCTTAGATTCCTCTTGTGCTGAAATAGCCAAAATATGGCTCATTTTCCTAGTTAGAACTATGGTCCATTGGCTATTGGTTACCATATGTACTATAACTACTTGACATTGACAAATCTGTTCTCCCTTAATCTTGTGTTTAAGATTCATCTGAGCTATTGGGATTTCTACATTAAATTTTAGGTTGTGATAACTAATTTTTACACTTGCGGTTACCTTTTGTGCAAGTATACAAATTTTTCAAGGAGAATTAATTTTGTGTGGAATAGTCTTTTCCAATACATTACCATGTACTAATGTTTTTATTTTAATATTCAACATATGAACCTTGAACATAGCACATCTAGGTGAGGACTGTAACTTCATTTGGACAATGGACAGCTGGTTTTTCTTTCTTCTATGCCTTTAAAGGCCAAAATAACGAAGTAGAACAAAAAACATGCATGTCTTCTACATTGACACAGTGGAGACAATCTCACTGTCACAGGATAGGATTTTGTTTATAGCAAATTACTTCAGGTTGACACCCCCAAGACGTCCTGAAGCTGAAAAAAAGTTGCATTCAGCTCCACAAAAGCTGAAGCGTTTTGAAACAGCCAGGGTGACACCATTCTTAGCCAACACTGTTCTAGTTAATTGTCTAACCTGTGACACTCCAGGTGTTGTGAAACTACAAGTCCCAGCATGCTTTGCCAATATATAGCAGCTTATTGCTGCAAGGGTATGCTGGGACTTGTAGTCTCACAATACCTGGAGTGTTACAGGTTAGCCAACACTGAAGTAGAACAAAAAGGATGAGATGCAAGGTACAGGAAGGGTATCTTCAGGCAGATATGCATAGTGTTGGCAATAAAGTACTACTCACAAAACACAGTGTGCTACTGCAGGAATCACCAGTAACCCTAACCGGTGAATAGCCAAGCACCACGCAGGACCCATTATAATAGAAGCACAAAACAATAGACTGTTCCTCTAAATGTGATACTTTGATACACTAAGGAAGGAGACCCACCCCCAGGAAATGTTTTTGAGAACACAGATCTTCAATATATCAGTTTAACTGCAAGGTTATTATACAAACTATAGAAAAACATCTATAATTTGGCATATCCATCCCTTCAGCAGGAGCCTTTCCTTTTTAGGTGTATGTGTATAATATACAAACATATTTACCCTTTCCCAACGTGCATGAATATAGAACACGTTATGGTGCTATGTATTGTTTTGTGCTTCTCTTATAACATGATTAGACTAGTGCTACATGCAAGTGTCTTGTCATGCAACACAAATCATTTCTATACATGTGAACAGAAACCATGAATCTCATGGAACAAGTGCAGTGAGAACACATGTTGTAACAGTCATTCAGAGCTACTATTGCATCTGTAGCTGCTGCCATTAGGGATCATTTGTTACAAATGAGGTGATTAGTTGCACACTATCACTGCTAGTGTAGCCTAGCCTTATTAACTGCAAATAGAGCACACTTCTATCAAAGGGATTGTGCACTCTAGTGATGGAGCCAATCTTGCCTGGGTGTAACGCTATGAAAAAGTGCCTGGTTAAGTAGGTTTCTTGGAAACCAGCTGTTCTGCATTAGTACATATATACTAGTTTTACCTTTTTGTTAGAGGTGGAATTCTGCAAGCATGGAAAGTGGCAGTGCAGCCATTTACATCCTTCAGAGGGTTAGTGCCAAACCACTTTATTTGAACCAAATTGAACAAAAAGCACTAGCTTGCAAAATATTCAGTCTGCCAAGAAATTATTTTGTAATTTTTTTTTTGATGATCACTGCCAAGTTAAGTCGGGTTCCCTTCCTGGTTGGGCAATCTGAAAGTGCCTTAGTTAACGTTTCAGTCCTGATGTCATTTGTGTATATTGTGTGATTGTAATCTTCACCCAGTTTTATCATTTTCCACATCTTTCCTGGCTTGTTGCTGTATTAATATGCTGATTATTGTACTTTTTTTTTATTTTTAATAAACATGTACAGACATTGAATTGGTGTGATTTATACAGAATGAGGCGGTTCCAACAAAGTAAAGTGGTCTTTTCCACACACTGGACTATAGCTGTGAGAATAGATCTGCAGCAATGTCTACATCTGCGGGGGCTTCTGAGGTTGGCTTGGGAATCTAAGAGAGGAAGAAAACAAACTTCTAGCAATGACATTTCCAACGTTTACACTTTGATGCCTCCAAGGGGACACTTATTGAATTTTATATACATGAATTTGCAATATGCATTAAAATTGGTGGCTGGCAGCTTTCTGTACACAATGCATTATGTGTATCATAATGGCAAATATTACACCAAACGTGACTTGCATGTGTTTTTTAAGTAACCAAATAGGCTGCTTTGTAAATAAAAAAAGGCATTGGTACTATTTTCTCTATGTGATTTTCCATCTTTGTTCACCGCATTTATTATGACAGCTGCAAGTGGCCTATTGAATGGCTCTATCTGTAGACATAGGAGCTGGTGCCCTTTTGTGTATATGTAGAATTTATAGTTTGCAGGTAATGTTTTCAGAGATACGTAGAAACCAAAATACTGATACCTCTCTTGAAAGGGAGCCTTACACATGAATGCCCCAGCGCAGCTTCTAACACTGTAAGGGGCCACAAGTGTCTGATACATGCTGCTGAAAATATTGCAGTAAGTTGTACCACTCTAGGGGGTATATTTACTGAACTGCAGTTTTGGAAAAGTGGAGATGTTACCTATAGCAACCGATCAGATTCTAGTTATTTTGCAGAATGTACTAAATAAATAACTAGAATTTGGTTGCTATGATCAAAACCTCCACTTTTCAAGCCTGCCGTTTAGTAAATACACCCCTAAAGCTGCTTTATAGTCTATATTTCAGGGTTGGTTTTAACTAAATGTATAGTTAACAATTTATATATCTGCATAGCACTTTACAATTGGGAACAATGAATGCATCATGGTCCAGCCAGACTACAGGGGTAAAAAGTGCTTTGTGAGCTATATGATCCAGCCACACAGCACTGATAGTCAGAGGGTTGTTTGAGTATAGAAAGAACACAAGCAAGTCTACTGTGTAGAGGAGTGGTAGTAGGGTAGGATAGCAGACGGTGGTTGGGGAATTTGATAAGTTTCACTGATAGTGGGGTTTCAGAGAACTTTTGGAGGCTAGAAGGAAAGACTTGGCGAGGAAGGACATTCAACATTGTGGATGCAGCCAGAAAATAAAAATACAGAAACCATGCAGTGCAATGTGTCCACAGTTTTGCACCCATACCTGCACATTAAATTGAGAAATGCATGGTTTTCATAAAATGTATAGAAAGTAAACTTTGCCAAAGAGGATTATGAGGCCCGTACAGTGTGCCACAGAAGTAGTAGAACAGAACATGATTTTGAAATAAATTCCGTACTAAGATAATTCAATGTATTGCTATCTCCACCCCCAATAAGACCTGTTACCCCAGCTAGAAGTATGGAGCAGTGATGGCTAACCTGTGACACTCCAGGTGTTGTGAAACTACAAGTCCCACCATGCTTTGCCAGTAGATAACTAACTAATAGCTGGCAGAGCATGCTGGGACTTGTAGTTTCACAACACCTGGAGTGTCCTAAACATGGTTCAGAAGATAGCAGAGGAGACTAGCACTGAACGCCAAATGCCTCCTAGCTGCAAGAATAAATATAAACTGCATATTTCGCTTGTTACTAAACCGAATTAACAAGCGCCTTGAGTTAATGTGTTCTTTTAAGAAGCGGTCATTAATTATTTTGGCCAGTCTCTGTTTACATAATATTGTTACCTCTGTCAAAGGCTAATATGGCCAATGCCAGTCATAGATTTTACGCAACATTATAACAAAACATTTTGCCTTGCATCATAACTTCCTGCTTACAGTATAATTACCTCTCTTTTCTTTGATTTTAAGGCCGTCACCTTTTTCATCTGTGCAACATCTTTGTGCAGCTCTGTAAATGCTTTGTTAACTTTGCTCACTTTATCACTGGTAGAAACATTGATCTGGTAAAGAAATACAGTACAATAGTATGGAAACAAGTTAATGTAAATAATACCGGCTTATTGAGTAACACCACTGTTGACAACCTCCAAAAATGTAACACTGACCTTCTTCAGGTTTGATTTCACTGGTTTTGCTTTATTTTTGGCTTTTACGCTTCTAGTGTTGGCGACGTGAAACACACTCTTCTGTTTCTGGCCTTTCCCTTTGCTTTTTGCCATCGCTTATACAATATCCTGTGAATAGAAAGACAGGGCAGGTTTACTTACACTCTATTCCAAAGAGTAAATGGAAACATCAAGATTCTAAAGTGATGGCAGAGGCTCAGTCCTTAAGCGATCAGCACAAATCTGCAACAAGGGATTATTTTAAGGTGGAAACCTGACACTTATGATATAGGTATCTTCACTATCAGTACCCGGAATGCGTCCTGAAGATGTATATAATATACAGCAGTTATTGTAGTCCCACAGAATATAATCCCTGTACCTGTATCTCCGTCTCTCCCGCAGTCTAACAACACGTGTGCTGAGCTGTAACGTAATCACTACGCGAGGCGGAAGCACACAGTCATACAGTCAGAGGGCGCCGTAGAGTAGACAGCACTCACTGAACGGGCCGAGGTGACGCATTCCCCAGCCGTGCACGCTGCAGGCTGCACATACTATGGAGATTGCCGGCTGTTTCTGTTTATGCACAAGTACCTTTGGTGGAGAGATCTGTAGGAAATAGCATTGTGCTGAGATGAAGTGCAAAGCACACAGCAGCAGGCGTCTCTTATTAGCAGTAGAGATCCTTTGCCAGTATAAATGAATAAAGGGGGAGTTGCATTGTACCCTTGTTATACTAGCCTCCAATATTCAAAATATAAATCTCAACACATGAAATAACCGTGTGCTGTGGCTACACTGCAATTAGATCACACGCATGCTGCTGCATAACTGCACAGTACAAACTGCAGACATACAGCATGTAATAAACCTATTGTAGTGCAGCCTGTTTCAGGATTTACATAGCCTTATCCCCTTGCTTATTCATTGTCTCCTTTCCATTGTTCTTCCACATTGAACAGGCTAAAATACTCAAAGTTTATTTTATCTTTTTCATAAACAGTACTAGTGTCCCTGGGCAAAAACTAATTTAGAATCATATTATACTAACTTTATTTGTGTTCATTTAAAATCTTAGGGGGGAATTCAATTAGCTGCAAAGTATCTTGCAACCATTCTGGAGACACTTTGCAGTGGATATTTTTACAGAAATTTTCATCTATGTTTTAAAGTGCTTGATTAATGATCCCAATGGCAGATTCTTACTTTGCTGCAGCATTTTCTACCTGCCAGATGGCTGAATATTGTTTTCTTGCCTCAAAAATTTACAAGACACGTAAGCCCATATGTAAAAAATGACCGTGTTTCTAGAAGGTCATAGGGGCACATTTATCAATGTTCACATGAAGTGAAAAATAGTTTTCAATCCTTATCGCAATGATAAGGATTGAACTAGTTCTCAAATTTATGTACAACCCAGCACAGAAACAGCAGTTCCGATAAACTGCTTTTTCTGTGTTAAAAAAATCATACTTGCCCGCCTCTCCGGAACGCACTATCTCCGGATCACCTCCTTGTCCTCTTCACTTGTTTTCTTATTGCGCATGTGCAGTTTGAAGAACATACGCACAAAGATCTTGCTCTGTCTCTGCAAAGGTTGCAGAGAGCAAGCAGTGATTGATAGGGAGGGATCATGTGATCCCTCCACACATGCGCTGTCCAGCTCTGCTCTTTCGGAGCAGAGCTGACAGTACTGAAATTTTTCATTTATGAGCTTTAGCTGGCGTACATTATCATGACAAGTTTCCGAAAAAAACAATTTTTCGGAACTTTTTATATTGCGAGAGGGAGCAGTCACCATACTGTAGAATGGTGACTGCTCCCAAAAACGAAGCAGAATGCAAAGCAGCAGATATCCACAATATCTGCTGCGATGCACCTTTAATAAATATGCGGGACACACAGAGGGCCATGGATTGTACGGTACGTGCACGATAGTGCACCATCACTATTTGTTAAATATGCCCCATAAAGGGTAATTAGACACTATGGAAAGCGATCTTAAAGAGAGTGCTATCACAATGCATCATTATGATAGCAATGTGCATGAGAAAGATTATCTGGTTCTAGTAAGACCCAGTTCAGATTATTTCTGGCACAGTGCCTCTAGTGGTACTGCTTGTCATTACATGCTCTACCATTGACCTGGTGTGATAGAAATACAGTGGAAACGTTGTTTGTATTTTTTTACAGCATAAATAAACACAGACACACAAACATTTACACACATCTAATATCCATGTAAACGTTTCCATGTCAAGAATAAAATAAAGGTTATATTTAGTGAAAGTAGTTCCAAGAAGAATTCTGAAAAAATGCCTTTACCCCCATATTTCAATTCATGCTCATAAATTAAAGATAAACTTACTCATATGGCCCCAACAGAAAGAGAACAATATAACATTTATTTGGGCAGTCTAAAAAATAAAAGTTATTGTTGGCAAAGTTTATGTAGTGTTATCTCTTGTGGCACAGTCAACGCAGTGTTGTCTCTTTCTTGGCACGGATCCTTGGCAGAGGAAGATTTATTAGGCATTCAATATGTTCTTATGTAGCTTTTCCTTTGTTGGAACAAAGTCTAGGATGTTCTTGACCTTAAAACTTGTTCCAGGCTCAATATGACACTGAAAGAGGAAACAAGAAAATTCCCATGGAGCCTGAGATGACTTGGTGTCCTTTGGGAGAAATTCACTCAGGGTTATGTTGCTAAGGCTTTGATACTAGTGTTCAAACCAACTAGAAAAGGAATGTGAGATACATTTTGCAGCTGATCCACTGTAACAGTGTACAGTTCTTTTGAAACCCTATTGAAAAATCTAGCCTGGTAAGGTATTTCTTTGTTACAAAACATTCTAGATTCTCTTAATGTAATTATGTATATGTTTACAACTTTTGACCAACCCAGTAATTTTATGTCTGATTTGTTTTTACCAACCAAATAATATGTTGTCTATTCACTTTCTTGCACTCTAAATGTTAAATAGAAAACTAGGGAATAAATAATGACTTTTAATCTAATGTGAATTGATCTAATGACATTTAGTTGCCAGACTGGTTAATAAATCGATGGTATGTTTATGTCTGTAAGTACTGTATAAAACTTTCTGTGAACGCTGTCCGTGAAATTGAGCTATCTGGAACATGCAGCCTGCATAGATTATACGTTGCCTCCATACGTTACTTGGTACACCTGCAATCTTACTATTTTCTCTTGCAATAGTTTTTAATAATTTACACTATAGAAGCGCATACTTATTCCATTTGTTTTAATCATTAATAATATCAATAAAATAATGTTACAGTGAACTTACAAGTGAACTTACTGGCCTCCCCCACTCCCACCTTGCCCCCCTCCGCTCTATACTCAATGCGGCTGCAAGACTCATCTTCCTCTCACGCCGCTCCTCCTCCGCCTCTCCACTCTGTCTCGCCTTACATTGGCTTCCCTTCCCCTACAGAATCCTTTTTAAACTCCTTACCACCACTTACAAGGCTCTCTCCCAGTCTACTGCCCCTTATATCTCTAACCTCCTCTCCATCCACACTCCTGTCTGCTCCCTGCGCTCAGCCAATGATCGCCGCCTCTCCTCCACACTGATCACCTCTTCCCACTCTCAAATCCAAGACTTCTCCCGTGCTGCCCTCCTTCACTGGAACGACCTCCCTCGCTCCATCCGTCTCTCTCCCAATCTGTGCTCCTTCAAACAGGCACTTAAAACTCACCTGTTCCTCAAGGCCTACCAACCATCCATTTAACCTCTCATCTCTTCTGCTCATCCTCCCTTGACCCCTCATCTCTCTCCCCTTTGATTCACTGGCTCCCTTTTGTGCCTGACTTTGTTTACCCTCCCTTAGGATGTAAGCTCGAATGAGCAGGGCCCTCTTCCCTCCCGTCTCCATACCTGTTCTTCTGCTCCGTCTTTACTGTATCTGCCCTCCCAGAGTTTCTGAAGTACTGGTACTGTGTGTTTATTGTTCCGTACTGTTCTACCCTGTATAGTCTACTGTATAGTCTACTGTTTGTACTATGTGCGGCGCTGCAGAAACCTTGTGGCGCCTACAAATAAACGATAATAATAATAATAATAATATGATTCTCTTATTTAAACACGTAGATGTTCATACAGAGCAGCCCAGAACTGGCGCGTTTTCCTTTAAAATGATGCTCTTATTACATAACTCCAACTTTATTCTATGTTACTCATTAATATTTATTTACCTTTTCATATAATGTGGATAGGTAATACCACTAATTCTAATACTCCAATACCACCTCTACGCTGATGACACACAAATCTATATCTCTTCCCCTGACCTCTCTACTTCTATACTATCTCGTGTAACTAACTATATTTCTGGTGTCTCCACATGGATGTCCCAACGCTACCTAAAGCTCAACATGTCCAAAACAGAGCTTATTATCTTCCCTCCTGCCAGAGTCACCACCTGCCCTCAAATCTCCCTCACTGTCAATAACACCACAATATCCTCAGTCTCCTGAGCCCGCTGCCTTGGTGTCACACTTGACTCCACCCTCTGCTCTATTCCTCATATCCAAACTCTCTCCCAGTCCTGTCGACTACACCTTAAAAACTTTGCCAGAATACGCCCTTTTCTTACTCAACATGCTACCAAAACTCTTATCCGTTCTTTGATTATCTCCCGTCTTGACTATTGCAACCTCCTGCTATCTGGCATTCCTGACACCCATAAATCCACACTTCAATCCATCCGAAATGCAGCTGCAAGACTAATCTACCTCTCTCAGCGCTCCACATCTGCTGCACCACTTTGAAAATCTCTACACTGGCTCCCTGTGTCCTCCAGAATCAAATTCAAATTACTCACCCTTACCTACAAAGCCGTCAACAACACTACCACTGCATACATCTCAAATCTCATATATCTCATATCAAAATACTCTCCCTCCCGCCCTCTTAGATCTACCTCTGACCGGCGCTTTGTCTTTTCTCTGGTAACCACCTCTCACTCCCGCCTACAAGACTTCTCCCGTGCTGCTCCCCACTTACGGAATTCCCTACCACGCTCAATCAGACTTTCCCACAGTCTTCAAATCTTTAGATGCTCTTTGAAAACCCATCTTTTTTTTAGAGGTCACCTTATCCCCGATAACACTATTCACACTAATGCGCCCTCACAACTATCCCAATCTCCACTCTGAGCCACACTCGATCCTCTTGTTTCAGCTGTGCCCTCTTCCACTTAGAATGTAAGCTCTCTAATGAGCAGGGTTCTCCATACCCTTTGTTTTCATGTCTCCATTCATTTTGTCTGCCTTGTCTGTTCTTGTTTTATGTATGTCCTTGTCTTCCCTACTGTACTGCGCGTGGCGGAGCACTGTGGCACCTTACAAATCATTGATAATAATAGTAGGTAAGCACAAGATAATTGATGTATGTCGGTTTTATATTCTATACTGTATTCATCAACTACCCCCTTTTCTAGAGGTAATTGCCTATTTTGCTCCTCTTTGTGGTGATTCTGAAGTTAAAGTGTCATCAAAGCAAAAATACTGTATGTGTCTTTAATTGAGGGTGGGACCATTATTGACCTGTAGAACAAATCAGAAATACATTTAACAGAATTTAAAAAATACATATTCATGCCAAGACAATGCATTTTAAGTTTACAATAAGCAGGCAATTAATAGAAAGAAAGCAAAAACCTAAAGAATAAATAAAGCCAATATGATAAATCAATATATATGAAAGGCTGTGCATTACTAAGCTGAATAATAAATCTGAAACAAAGGTTTACTTAAGTAATGGATCTCATTTAGAGGTGAACAAAATTATGTCTTTATTTTCAGTTGCATGTTTCTTAAAATAAGTCTAATTTAAAAATCTAGCATGTAGATGCTTCCAGCGTAAATACAGTATATGGATAAAATTATTCGGACACTTGACAATTACTCCAACAGAGACTGCAATGATATTGGGCCTGATTCATTAAGGAGAGTAAGGTAAAAAAATAGTAAGTTTTCTCCTGGACAAAACCATGTTACAATGAAAGTTGTGCAAATTATTTTTTTATTTTGCACATAAGTTAAATACTGTCTGTTTTTTCATGTACCACACAAATACTTGATAGCTTATTTGTACACTGAAATTTAAAGTTAATCTTGGACATGCCCTACCCCAACTATAAATCTGCCATCACATTTTAAATTTACCTCCCCCTCCAGAGCAACATGGTTTTGCCAAGGTGCAAAGTTACTCTTTTTTTTGCTTTACTTTCCTTAATGAATCAGGCCCATTGTATTCAAATACATATACTTTAATATGGTATCGGTCCCCCTTTTGCAGTGATAACAGCTTCCACTCTTCTTGGAAGGCTTTCTACAAGATGTTGAAGTGTTTCTGTGGGAGTTTGTGCCCATTCATTCTGTAGAGCATTTATGAGGTCAGGCACTGATGTTAGAGGAGAGGTCCTGGCTCGCAATCTCCGTTTGAGTACATTCTAAAGATGTTCAATGGGGTTGAGGTCAGGGCTCTGTGTGGTCCAGTCAAGAGCTTCCACACCGAACTTATCAAACCATGTCTTTGTAGTCCTTGCTTTGTGCACTGGGACACAGTCTTCTCCAAACTGTTACCACAAAGTTGGAAGCATAGCATTGTCCAAAATGACTTGGTATGCTGAAGCATTAAGATTGCCCTTCACTGGAGATAAGGGGCCTAACCCAAACCCTGAAAAACAGCCCCATACCATTATCCCTCCTCAATAAAACTTCACAGTTGGCATAATGCAGTCAGGCAGGTAACGTCCTCCCAGCATCCGGAAAACCCAGACTCTCCATCTGACTGCCAAACACAGAAGTGTGAACATGTTTCCACTGCTCCACAGTCCAGTGAGCGTGCTTTACACCACTCCATCCGACACTTGGCATTGGTCTTGGGGATGTGAGGCTTGCATGCAGTTGTTCGGCCATGGAAATCCATTCCATTAAGCTCCCGCCACACAGTTTTTGTACTTCCATTAATGTTAGTGAAAGTTCCGAACTCTTCAGCTATGGAATCAGCAGAGCGTTGGCGACTCTTCTGCACCATGCTCCTTAGCAGTCATTTACCTCGCTCTGTGGTTTTACGTGGTCTTCCGCTTCGTGGCTGAGTTGCTGTTCTACCTAAATGCTTCCTCTTTCTAATAATATCACTTATTTGACTGTGGAATATCCAGCAGGCATCCTATCACAGTACCACAATCACTGAGCTCTTCGGAACAACCCATTTTGTATCACAAATGTTTGCAAATGGAGACCGCATGGCTAGGTGCTTGATTTTATACATCTCTGGAAATGAGTCTGATTGAAACACCTCAATTCAATAATTAACAGGTGTGACCAAATACTTTTGTCCATATAGTGTATACAGTATGTCCATCACCATTATCAACGTCTTCCCCGGGGCCAAACTTTTTGAAGCCACACACAGCCAGTCACAAGTGGCCAAAGCCTAGAGCCCAGCACTGACCAGGTTGAGTCTGGTTCCCTCTATAACAGGGATACCCCACATGTGTCCCCTTTTTAGCGGAAATCAGCCCAGACTGTATAGTGCTGCTGCTGGTTACAAATGTTAAGGGGAGTAATGCTTATTTTTACAAATATTTATTTCTAACAATGAAAGGTATGGCAGTCATCATTATACACCATGGGATAAATGTATCAAGCTGAGAGTTTTCCGGCGGGTTTGAAAAACCAATTAGATTCTAGCTATCATTTATTTAGTACATTCTACAAAATGATAGCTAGAATCTGATTGGTTGCTATAGGCAACATCTCCACTTTTCAAACCCGCCGGAAAACTCTCAGTTTGATACATTTACCCCATGTGTCTGTCTGAAATGTATGCCTG
Organism: Mixophyes fleayi; assembly: GCF_038048845.1. Lineage (NCBI taxonomy): Eukaryota > Metazoa > Chordata > Amphibia > Anura > Limnodynastidae > Mixophyes > Mixophyes fleayi. The sequence continues at coordinate 241,461,343 of NC_134406.1, forward strand.
TAAACTAATAAAACATAGTTTTAAATATAAAAGGGACATTCATAACTTGCTTGTGCCGGACTGTACTGTCCTGTAGGTGAACCTGACTAGGCCAGAGCCGTAACTTAAAATTTTAGTGCTTGTGAAAGAAAAATGCCACTCCCCTAGCCCTTAATTTTAACCAAATGAAACTAAAATATTCATAAACTGCAATCATTTCTAAATGAGGCCAGATCAGTCTATTGCTCCTCTGTAGCAGGCTGCCATCTGAGGAGGACAGTGCTTCTCTAGCAGAGCAGGTAGATAGTGTTTGATGGCCTGGTGGAGCAGATGCCACTGTCATAATGATGTGGGAGGGTCTCCTTGTCTGTTGTGGAACGGGGAGGTAATACTTTGCTTTCTTTTGAATAGAGCTGCAATGGAATGTCCGGCTAACACGGAACAATGTGTACTTCTTGGTTCATATCTGAAGCTTCCAATCTCAGGTTTAATCAGAGGCTGGTTGGGGGCAGGAGATCCATTTCCATAGTGGGCTACCTTGGGCTTAGCCACTGAACAATCAGCATTATTTTCCACTTTAAAATGTTCCTAATACGCTGCTGAGCCAAGTCTTACTCACTGGGCTAAAATTTTGTTAGCCAGCCCCTGGGTTTAGTATTTTTTTAAAACAGTAATTGGCAAATTCCCAACAGGCATGTTAGTGAGCAGGTAATTACCTTGATGTTTGTAGAAAAATAGTGATCTATAAAAAGTGTTAATTAAAGTTGTATTCTTAACTGACTTATTATTAATTTGTGAATTTGCCATTCTATACAGTCAAACACAGGAAGGATTTGTTGTTCATTGTTTATTTGGGAATCCTTCGATTTTAATATATGTTTAAAATCAGTTATCAGTGATATCATTCTTAATGCAAAGTTGATCAGCGTGGTTGGAATTCTCTGAACATATTTCCTGATTTCCTTTAATTTCAGTCACAAGCTAGTTTCATTTTTTGTGAATAGATTGTTTGCTGCAAAGTCATAAAAAAAATTATTGCTAACTGCAATTTCACTAATGCCACGAATGTGAATTCACTAATACCACTAATGTGAATTCTGCTATAGATTTGTGGGAAATCCATTCCTGCATGAAAACTATTATAGTTACAGAATTCCTTGTGTGACATTGTCCAAAAAAAATTTTTTTTATCTTATCACCAAAATATTAGTACAGTAGCATGTTTAAGACTTTTGACAATATTTAAATTATCACAGACATAGACTGCCACAAGGTGGCAGTATTTGCACATATTTGTATTTCAAGAACCTTCGTTAGAAAGATTTATTTGGTACTTATGTGGGCCTGATTCATTAAGGAAAGTAAGGCAAAAAACAAACGAGTAAGTTTTCTGCTGTACAAACCATGTTACTATGCAAGGGATGCAAATTAGTTTATTATTTTGCACATAGAGCAAAAAACGGTATGCAGCGCTTAAATCTAACTGTCTCCAATATAGGCTAATAAAAATAATGAGTGGCAGATCACGAGTGGTCAAGTATATAAAATCAACATGTTTATTGTGTATATTAAAAACCATGCATGTAAATACCTGTGTGCTTACAAAGGTATATTGTGAGGAAAAATTGCAAAAACTACATCACAGTGCACTATGACGTATATGAACCACACGCTACTGATGAGAGAAAAATATAACAGCTGTATATTATGTAGCCAATTGTGTGGTCAAAGATGTTGATTAAAAGACATGAGCAACGCTCTACGATTTCCCCACAAAAAGATATATAGTGCTGATAGTTGCCGTTAACATCAATCCACACGTAGTGGTAAGTTTCTTCCTATGAATGATAATGTCTATATGGCCATATATATAACTCCGTATTGAGCAGAGATGAACTAGAGCCTCAGTTCAAACAAGCTTTATAGTATAAGTTCCACATATAAATGTATATTCCGCTTCATGCTCCATAGATGGAAAAGACACTATTATTTCCATTATTTTGCACATAAGTTAATTACTGGCTGTTTTTTCATATACCACACAAATACTTGATAGCTTTATTTTTACACTGAAATGTGAAGTTGATCCAGGACATGTCCTATCCCAACTATAAATCTGTCCCCCCATGTTACATTTACCTCCCCCTCCAATGCAACATGGTTTTGCCAAGGTGCAAAGTTACTCCTTTTTTTTTTTTTTACTTTCCTTAATGAATCAGCCCCATTAAGTATATCATCATCATCATCAACATTTATTTATATAGCGCCAGCAAATTCCGTAGCGCTTTACAATTGGGAACAAACATTGATAAGACAATACTGGGTAATACATACAGACAGAGAGGTAAAAGTATATCCAAATTTATGTATATAATAAAAAAAAATAATCATTTTTTAAAAAAACATATTTTATTAATGAGTATAGTATTATGAGTTGTTAATTTATTCTATAGAATTGTTTTTGCATGCGTTCTGATGGGACCGTGTATTGCATGTTCGTATCCTGCAGTGTTCTGTCTGTTAACATACAGCAAGTAACATTTAGGCAGAGATTCAGATTGAAACGTATATTTGAGATTTGCATATGGTCGGAACTATACTCCGGTTCCGTGCTTGTTTTTTAAATGCAAGTTGTGTGCAGGTTGTGTCTGAACATGATTGAGGCCAAGGTCTCCAAATCTTTAGATTTTAATAGTGTGCTCCATGAGTAAATATTTTTTTGTTCCAGACAGCCTTGCAACAGGCACATTTTAATGCCCAAAATATGCCTATATATCTGATGGCAGTAATTAAAGTGTCTCAAAGTAAACTTCTCTTGTTCAGAAGTATTGGATTCCACTAGTTCCTTTGATTTCCCCTTACATTTCCCCTTACATTACATATTGGAATTGTATACTGAACAAACCTTCTTGTCAATTCATCTTTTTATCCAATCCTCTTAGGTGTGCCCTGGCTGCAACAACACCAGTCAAGTTTTGTCTTAGCATTCATTTTTCTGTACTTGTCTTGAGAAAATAAAACCTAAATTCTCAGGTAGCCAACTCTCTCTCTCTTCAGCATGTTCAGAATTTACTGATGTCTTTTGTAAATGCAAGTCTTGGACTTTACCTCTGCACCAACCCTGTCATTGTAACGTCAACTTAATTCCTGGTGCCATTCTTCCCAGATTTTGTGCATAGCGCCATTCAATACCAAAAACCAAAGCTAAGTCAGAGTACAATATGGAGAATTTGGACCTTTTTATCAAGGAATCTCCTTTTCCTGCTCATGCTGGCTTTTTCTTTGTTGAGTAAAAGACCAGGCTTTAGGACCCTGCATTGATTGCAAGGATCTCAATAAAATGACCATAAATGGTACCCTCTTTTACTGATCTTGGAACTCTTCAGTCAAATTCATGGAGCCTCAGTGTCACGTTTCAATGTAAATCATGGCTATGGAGCCCAGGATGTGATGAAAGCATAAAGGTGTTTATTGATCAGAAAAAAAAACAGAAAAGTAGTACACACCAAATATTGCTGGAACTGCACAGGGATTTCTGAGAAGGCTGAATACTGGTTGGAAGGAATACTGCGAATGCGGGTACAATGGATAGTGGAGAGAGATCCGGAGTAGCGGTGTCAGCAATAAGTGCAGCCAATAGGTGCAGGAGATAATTGGTGCAACAGGTTAATCCCTACTGATGAAAAGGAAATGCACAATAGCAGCACCTCTGGTGAATAGAGGTACTGCAGATAATACATTTAATGTAATAAGTCCAAGGTCCTGGAGACAGGAGCTGCCAATGCAAAAGCAGCATGAAATGCAGAAAGCTGCAGGTAGATCCTGACACTCAGTTTTCTGTAATGTCATCGGTATCAAAGAAGGGGATGAGTGAAGACCACCATGCCATGTATTTAAGGCTATGAAATGCCCCAGCAGTCATTTCATTGATGACCTGTTCTGGGATTTTCTCTATTAATTTGTTATTCTCTAGCTAGACACAATTTGGATTTACTCTTCCGATCAGGTTTCAAACCATTTCCATGTCAAAGCAGTTCTTCAACGTCTTCTAGACAATGGATTTTATGCCAAACCTGGGAAATATATGTTTGAATAATAACAGGTTTCATTCCCAGGATACATTTTTTCTGAATTTGACCTTCAAATGGACCCTGAGAGGCCTGAAAGCCATACATGGGATTTACTAATAACTATCGGAAAATCATGAAAAATTATTCCTTTGTCAGCACCATTACCTGTTCTTGTGTTCTCGCTCCCGGTTTCCGATTAGGTTTGTGTCTGACTCTTTTTCTGTTTTTCTTATTTTTCTGTTTTATTTGGGGGTTTTTTCGCCACTGGATTTAAAAGTACGCTTAGTGCACATTACTGTGTTAGAGCAACATTTATTTTTGTTATTTTTTTATATTACTTTTGATGTGTTTATTACTGTTTTTATGCTTTCTATCTGCTTATGTGATTACCCATTACTGATTTGGCTTGTTCTTGGCCACCTTTGCGCCAGCTGTCTTGTTTGCTGTTGTGATCACTTGTTTTTGACCCGGCCTGTTTCTAACCCTCCCTATCCGCTTGTGACTCTGACCTCCGTTGTGTGTTTCAACCAGCAACCTGTGCTACCCCTCTCTGACCCCTGGTCTATCCCCAACTACGTCTGTGTCTCGCCCTGCTGTGACGTAGTGGGGTTACCTTGTGCATCCTGTGCGTGTCTCACAGAGAAACCCAACAGCCCAAGTGACAACCTTTTAACTGAGATCATTCTTTCATAAGATAACTATGTCCATATGACTAACATCTAACTATATTACATTTCACCTGCTTTCTAGTAATAATTAAATCACCAGTTGTTTTACATTGAAATGTCCTCTCATTCTCACCCCTAGGCCACATTATTTTGCTGTGTAACTTGTACAGCTAGTTTGTTTTTAGACGCTTAGTCATTGGCTTTACAAATTTCTATGTCCTGGTGATAATGATTCATGTAAGGTACTCTGTGTGGGAGGCAAATAGTTATGCAATGCAATACATTGTTGGGAAATGACATGGTAACTGAGTTTGCCAACAACGGCAGTTGTCTTGCAGAGAAAACAGGTTTAATAAATAGACTGATGTGTCTACACAAGTCAGCCTCATGTAGGAATCCACATATGTGGTTAACGAATTGCTAAATACAGTAGGGCTTATTTACTAACATTGCATTTAGCTGTAGAGGACACTATGCACTACATTGATAGAGCCCCAGCAGGGGCAAACGCAGGATTTGTAGAGGGGGGGGGGGGGGGGGTTTCCACACCACGCCACCAGTGGGCGTGACCAGCATGCATGGGGGCAAGGCCATAATATTAGACAGTGTTTGGCTGCTCTCCAACTCTTCCTATCCCTATAATATACATGGGCAATGCTGCATACACTACTGTTAGCTGCACGCAGTTCTCCCTTTTCAAGCAGAGCCGTGTGAAGCGGGGGCAGGGTACTAACACCTCAATTATACAGTGCTCCAGGCTTGGAGGGGAGTTTCCAGGCACTAGGAAACCCCCCCTGGTTTGCCTATGCCCAGTGCTCTGTTTATGAAGCAGAGTGACGTCACATGTAATATAGAGTTATTACATAAAACAGAACAGAGCTGACTTTCAGCACCTGAGAGGTGACGGAGGATTTGATTGCAGGGATAAAGACGGAGCGATGCAACATTCCGTTTGGTAATAGTTAATCTCATTACCATGAGGGTGCACCCATGGCTCACTATCCAGAGGAAAATATAGAGGAAAGAATGGAAAACGTTAAACATTATTCAAAGCTAAAAGGAAACTTTGTTGTGAAGTAATTTACATATCCATCCCTGAGAGAGAAAGACCTTTATAAGTGTAGACCTATTTGGTCTTTGGTATTGAATAACCATTTTGTAGAGACATAGGGGACTAATTATGAACAAGTGCTGATAACAAAGATTTTTTTTATCGTCACAAGTTTTCAATAATATCACACCGATAATATCTAAGCGATACTCAGCTGCCTCAGCGATACTAGCCTGGAGCAGTAAGGGTTAACTTACTGCTTTGCCATTCTAGTCTCTGCTAATGACAAACGTGGAAAAAAAAATATAATAAAAATTATTTAAAACTAGTTTAATAATATAAAAAAATATAAAATGATTCATTCTAATATTAAAGCGTTTTTGCAGATGGTCCCTCGTACAGATAGGACACCCCTTAGGATTCTTTTCTCATCTGAGCCAGTGACATACACTAGCAGCAAAATGGGTCCACAGTTAGAGTCTGCTACGTAATACACAAACTGCAACTTAACCAGTGTGAAACCGGCTTGAAAACAGACCCAACGTTATATTGCATCTCAGAGCAGTTGCAACATTTTGTATCGGCTAATTTCACTTGTGGCAACCAGAGGTCACTATTGTACATTAGCTTGTCCTTGTTCAAGATTACACAAACAGGAGGTGCTTGGAAGTGAGGGGTTATCTAGATAGCACACACAAAAAGCTTTTGGGGTATCTCATCTCAAGTTAGCTCTCAATTTAAAAACATGAATGTATGACCTGATATAGGGTCTCTCATTGTTTAAGATCAGCAGAAGCACTGTGACGTGGTGGTCTGTGGAGTAACATTACTCCTCTTAACGTTTTAAGGGGTGTTTTTTCCCAAAGATTTCCCTATGGGTCTAACACTGTATCCATGTGAACTGCACTACAGTGTTCTGCTCACGCTGAGTAGTCTGTTACATGTACTCACAGCCATGCTACATTACATCCATGTGCTCCACCTAGGTAATCTTTTACATGTACTTACAGCCATGCTACATTACATCCATGTGCTCCACCTAGGTAATCTGTTGAGTATGGCTTCTCATTGGCCTTTTTATTTGCTGGGTATTTCAAAGATCCTGGTACAGTGGCAGGTTTCCGATACCTGGAGCTGACAGCCCATTACCCCAGACCTGACATGGCACCGGCATAGGCAAACCGAGGGGAGTTTCCTAGTGCCTGTGAACCCTCCTCCAAGCCTGGGGCACTGTATAATTGAGGTGGCTGGACCTTGCCCCCTCTTCAGATAGCTCTTCTTGATAAGGGAGAGCTGCATGCACCTAACAGTAGTGCCCATGTATATTACGGGGATAGGAAGAGTTGGAGAGCAGCCAAGCACTGTCTAAAATTATAGCCACACCCCCATGCATGCTGGTCACGCCCACTGGCGGCATGGTGTGGAAACTCCCCTCTACAAGTCCTGCGTTTGCCCCTGACAGGGTTATCTGTACTGGGGCTGGAAGCTCCCCCAGAGGTAGTTTTTTTTTACTGTTTCTCCTTCTTCAGTCTTAAAACTAGATCAACATTGATACTGATGAACATGCTATACACTTAGGATTAGCACTCATTTCCTAAGTGAATCCTGCTACTCTGCTAAATGAAATAAGACCTGTCATTCAGCAATGGATAGTTGCTCTTGTTGGACCACACTGTGATAACAATACATAATGTATTGACTTGAAATGTAATTGTTATAACTCTTAGAGCCCTAGATTTAAAACTATAAAACGTAAAAGAAATATTTTTCTCATGACAGTGATCCTTTAACAAACAAATTAGATACTTTCAGAAGCTCAACTGGGTTTTACTAGGGCCTTGGAATCTCCTTCCTATGCTGGAACTACAGTGATACATCATTGTGATAAGGAACTGAGCTGATGCTGCCCTTAAACAGCATTTGGTAGACAATAGGCAGCACAGTGGCTTAGTGGTTAGCACTTCTGCATCACAGCGCTGGGGTCATGAGTTCAATTCCCGACCATGGTCTTATCTGTGTGGAGTTTGTATGTTCTCCCTGTGTTTGCGTGGGTTTCCTTCCACACTCCAAAAACATACTGGTAGGTTAATTGGCTGCTATCAAATTGACCCTAGTCTGTGTGTATGTTAGAGAATTTAGACTGTAAGCTCCAGTGGGGCAGGGACTGATGTGAATGAGTTCTCTGTACAGCGCTGCGGAATTAGTGGCGCTATATAAATAAATGGTAATAATAATAATAATAATAATGCAATGCTACAGTACTGCAACTGACAGGAATCACCTCTAATGGCTTCAGTTGATATACATAGACAGCTTGGTTTCTGTGCAAAGGAAACTCACACACCAAGGAAACACACTCCCCCATGTGAGTCATGATGCAAATGAGTTCAACGAAACTTAATGATTATAGACCTAGCTACAAATCTAGGGCAGAGGTGCACAGTGCTATATTTTAAAAATATGAAGCAACAACGGCGCCTTGGCACCGGCCTCGCTTTGGCTCACTTCCTCCTCCTCAGCTAGAAGATCTACAAGGGCTTCTTGAAGATGGGAGCCGGATTGACATGCTGGCAGCTGAAGCTGCAGAGCCCTCACACTGACTGAATGTGGCGGGCTCTCCTCCTCACGTGACAGCGCAACACCTTGCCCACGCCTGTAACCAGAATGTCCTCCTCCTGTCCTCACCACTGGAGGCAGCAGAGCTAGCTGAGCACCCTAGTGCCTGGATTTTGTAAGGTGTCTGAATAATATCAATGGAAGGTGGCTTATCATATATTTGCAAATGTTTGTAACCAAGACTTCTGCATTTTATTTACAAATAGAAGCCAGATTTATTTAGTCTTAAAATGCATATGGCTAATGTCCTTTTCCTTCACGCACGCACCTTACCAACCTTCGTACCTTAAAAGTGTAACTTAAACTAATGAAATAAAGACACAGACACGTATGGCTACTTTGGCAAAAGGTCGCAGTTTTTATTAATCATAAACCAATTAAATGAAAGTCACCTGGTGGTGGCGAGAGCAAACTGCAGTCAACTAAACAACTAATCATCTAACCAAATACTGCAATGCCCAAATGGCATTCAAACTAACCAAGGAATACTCCCTTACCATTGGCCGGTGTTAAACAGGCGTCAGCATGACTGCTCCCTTCTGGACTCAACATTGACGGCCACGCAAAGCACGCCAAGGGATCCTCCACTCAGAAGGATCAAGAGTAATGTTACTTGAAAGGGGCAGTGACGTGCGGCCAAATATCCTAACCACCGTTGTGACTAGTCGTTGACTGCATTGCTCTACCACCAACTGCGCCTCCTCTGTAAAAAAGATTGTTAGAATCAAACAAATAACTAGCTGGGCAGGCGGGGAGGCATCCGTGAAATTGCGGGTAGGAAAGATCTAGAAATCCATGGGAGTTCCTAATGAGGTGACTAAAACCACTCCCCATTGATTCTATTGGCTGGGAATGAAACAACTTTAACTCTGAATCGGTAAGGGCCTGAAAAACATAATCCATGCATTTTAAGTGCCTTCAGCTAAAATGGCCTCGCTTAACATTGTACTGGCTGACAGCAGCGTACTGAGGGATTTTTGTGAGTGCTTCTTGTCCAAAATGGCCAACAGTGCCTCAGAAAAATCCACCTTGGATCCTGTTTGGGCTCTCCTCTTGAACCAATCCTTGGTCCAACAAGTCAGATTTCTTCTTCTTTCCCTACGGTTGAGTATTTGCAGCGCTCTTGCCAAGTAGAGAAGCAATTCTCATTTATTCATTTATTATCTTCTTATATATATATTAAAGAAGAGGTTTGTTTGTTGGCCACTGTCTTCCACAGCTCTCAATGTTAGGGTCCCGGTTGGACCTCCCGTTGGTGTACGCTGGGCAGAACTTTGACCCTGGGAGCCTGTTCTGAGCTTTCCACTGGATGGGTTTGGATAACATTTAATATAAAAATGTAAACGACACTGGGCAGCCACCTCATGGGTGCGTTGGAAGAGATGCTAAGCTGATTATTATTTTAAAATGTTGACCATTACATCCAACTCATTCATAACTTAATAACTTGAAGATTTAAACCCGGGCAATGCCGGGTACTCCAGCCAGTATTATAATAAATCGTAACAAGTGTACAGTTGTGAACGGAGCTGCGGAACGTACACTATACACAAAGCTGAACAATGGAATGAATGGCGATGATGATATTTCCTATTTCTGGATGTATGTTTGTGGGTGTTGTGTGAGCTGAGGTTCAGCCCTTTATTTAAATTAATTTGGCATATTGCTGCTGGGATTTTCTGTAGTGTGTACCCAGCTTAACTCTTAGAGAAAAGCTGGTCATCTTTTACAAGTGTTTGTTTGCTTTTTTGCTATGAGGTCATTCACTGATGTTGAACAAGAAGACCTGGCTCGCAATCTCTGTTCCAGTTCATACCAAAGGTGTTTGATGGAGTTGAGGTCAGGGCTTTGTGGAGGCCAGTCAAGTTCTTCCACACCAAACTCATCAAACCATGTCTCTGTAGTCCTTGCTTTGTGCACTGGGGCACAGTAATGTTGGAATAGAAAAGGGCCCTCCCCAAACCAAACTGTTACCACAAAGTTGGAAGTATAGCATTGTCCAAAATGACTTGTTATGCTGTAGCATTAAGATGATCACTGGAGATAAGGGGCCTAACCCAAATCTTGAAAAACAGACCCATATCATTATCCCTCCTCCACCAAACCACAGTTGGCATAATGCAGTCAGGCAGGTAACGTTCTCCCGACATCCGCCAAACCCAGACTCACCCATCCGACTGCCAAACAGAGAAGCGTGATTCGTCACTCCACAAAACACGTTTCTACTGCTTCACAGTCCAGTGTCAGCGTGCTTTACATTACTACATCCGAATGCTTAGCATTGGTCTTGGTGATGTGAGGCTTGCATGCAACTGTTTGGCCATGAAAACCCATTCCATTATGCTCCCGCCACACAGCTTTTGTGCTTGCATTAATGCCAGTGTAAGTTCGGAACTCTTCAGCTATGAAATCAGCAGAGTTGTCAAGCGTTGGCAAATATTCCGCACCATGCGCCTTAGCAGTCGTTGACCCCGTTCTGTGATTTTACATGGTCTTCTGTTTCGTGGCTGAGTTGCTGTTGTTCCTAAATACTTTCACTTTCTAATAATATCACTTATAGTTGACCGTGGAATATCCAGCAGGGATTAAATTTCAACATATACACACAATGTACTGCGCTCAATTGCCAAAACTGCGGATATACACTGATCAAATGTTATTGAGTGATCTCAAATCCATTACGTATATTCCTGATGTGTTCACTCCATTACTGAGGTCTTTTCATCCCATGATAATAGGAAGTTTTCGATTAAGGACTTTATCACGTGTAGCACTAAGAACGTCATCTACCTCATCAAATGCCCGTATGGCAAACAATACATTGGCCGCACAATAAGACCCCTGAAGGTCAGAATTAGTGAACACATCAGGAATATACGTAATGGATTTGAGAAGCATCACCTTTCTAGCCACTTCAAAACTACCCACAATTGTGACCCAAAAGGGTTGACATTTTTCGGCATTAAGTGTGTACACAACAACTGGAGAGGGAGAGACCCAATCAAAAATATTAACAGGGAAGAAACTAGATTAATCCTTTATTTTAACACATTAACACCACGAGGACTTAATATGGAATATGATGTCTCATTATAATATGATGTCATATCATTAGGATATTGTGAATCATTGGTTATCAGTTGATGACTATCCAGTGCCTATGTCACCTTTGTCCCTTTGGGTATTGTGTCTCCATGTAGACTACGGTCATACCACCCTGGAAATGCCCAATCCCCACCGAACTTGGAAGCCAACCAGAGTGGAGCTGGTCTAGTACCGGGATGGGCGACCTCCCGGGAACATCCGGTACAGTAGAGTACATGTAGTAGAAACATCCCAATACGGTGATATTGAGTGTAAAGGCACGTCATCTACTATGTACCAATACACAATATGTACCTATATTTGTATCATTACGGTTTTACAATTGAATAATAATTGATGACATATATACATCTTCTCTGAGAATAATTGCAAATTATAACTTTATTGCTGTATTTGATTGCTGACATTCCATCATATATGCATTCCAACAGAGGTATATGTCAGTCACATAATATTCTTTTTGTATAGTTTTAATATTGGTTTAATTAGACATACCTTCCATTTTAATTATCTGTATACACCTACAATATTTATTGATATACTCAGAGGTAATATTATTTGCTCACCTGTAAGAATGTATATTTTTATTAAGATTATTAGCGCTGTTATCTTTGTATGTATTCTGCAAGTTTTATGTACATGCTCACCTGTAACATTGCAGTATGTTCACTATGTAATATTGCAGCATGCTCGTTTAAACACACAAGCATTTGCTGGTAATGTTAACATTATGGTCGATTAACAGCTGACCAATTCCAAAGTATCCATTTACTCAATCATTGGCCACACTATATAAATGACTACACTAATCTCCACCCATTACCTACATTCCCTGAAGAAATCTGCAGAGCAGATGAAACGCGTTGGACACACCCACATCCGCTAGACACAACAGGATATCCGGATTTTGCGTTCCACGCTGGAACGCACTCCGTTTTTCCCCGCTGTCTGTTTCATTCCTCACATGGTTTGTGAGCTTCACTGGTATAATTACCGTTTGGATATCATCTGGACCGCGGTCCCCGGATCCCCAAGTCTCTGGTCAGGTACACTGCCACGTATATCCTGTGATCCGGAATTGTGAGTACCGGCTCTCTGCTCAGTGCTCCCCAAAGGTTTTTTTCATCTATTGGATTTACCTTATTGTGACATTTTGGATAGGAAGTTGATTTTTACTTCATTGGGATTCTCTGTGAAAGGGTTGATGCTGGAACCCTCTTGGACTTTATGATTGACTTTTTACTGGTATTTTTTTATATATTTCTTACTGTTTTTATCTAATTCTGATTGGTAACATGATGCTACAGAGCTATGTCATTTAGTTTACCATGTGTACGACCAATCCCTGATTAAACCCTTGGTCATTACCTTCCATACTGTCCATCATTTTTTATTTTTTATTTTACTAATGGTACTGTCTTATATTCAAACAGCCTCCTTATATCAGTCACCCATTTATGAGTTATATATTTGACCACTGTAATTTTCATTGTATCCTGATGTATTTTGACCAATAGCACGAGTTATATGCACCTACATCTATCACTCAATAACATTTGATCAGTGTATATCCGCAGTTTTGGCAATTGAGCGCAGTACATTGTGTGTATATGTTGTGATTTACAGGAAGGGATTCCTGAGTATTGCTGCTCTTGCCTGAATTGGGGTTGAGCGCAGCCCTTCTATTGTTTTGAGGGATTAAATTTCACCTACCTTCTTATTACAAAGGTGGCATCCTATCACAGCACCACACTTGAAGTCACTGAGCTCTTCAGAACGACCCATTTTGTATTACAAATGTTTGCAAAGGGAGACTGCATGGCTAGGTGCTTGATTTTATACACCTCTGGCAATGGGTCTGATTGAAACACCTCAATTCAATAATTAGCAGATGTGGCCAAATACTTTTGTTCATATAGTGTATATATATATATATATATATATATATATTACCGTATTTCCCCATGTATAAGACGCACCTTTTTCCCCAAAATTTTGGGTATAAAAACTGGATGCGCCTTATACAGGGGTAGTAGCGCTTACCCTGTCAGATGATTCCTCTGTCCGGTAAAGGCTTCTTTCTTCTGTTTGTTCTGATCCTGATGCTGGAAAGTCGCTTACCGTCCTCTTCGCGATGACCGGATGTGGTGCGTGAACCCCAGTTGGAACGCACACTTCTGGTTTCTGCATTTGGCATTTTCCCAAACAGGACCTTGTCAAAGTCCTGATTGGACATCCGGTCATCTCCGGTCATCGGAAAGAGGACGGTAAGCGACTTTCCAGCATCAGGATCAGAATGGACAGAAGATAGAAGACTTTACCGGACAGAGGAAGCATCTGACAGGGTCAGGCAGAATTGACAATAGCGTTAGAACTCCGTCTCTCCTCTCTGTAGTACCCGCTGCACAATTACTCTGTGAAAAGATTATATTTATCCTCAATTTTTTCACATGATTTATATAGGTGCGTCTTATACAGTGGAGCGTCATATACATGGGGAAATACGGTATATATATATTATGTAATATTTTAGAGTCACAAGTTAAAAGTTCTAAAGGTTGATTTGTTTTCAATTTACAAGATTTCTAAAAATCTTACTATACAGGTTAAGACCACACATTGGATGATTTATGCAGTTCTGGAGATCATATCTTAAGGAAGTATATAGATACATTATAGAAGGTATCGAGTAGGACTATAACTATAAAAATGGTGCATTGTACGGTATAGATCACAAAGTTTCACAGGAAAGGCTAAAACACCTAATTATCTATAGCTTAGTGGAGAGAAGGGAAAGGGGAGGATGATAGAGGTAGATGATAGAGGCTTTCAAATATCCAATTGTAAAGTGCTTTGGAATTTGCTGGCGTTATATAAATAAATGATGATGAAGATGATAATATAAAGTTGTTTTTTTTACAAGGCACAGGTGATAAGTATTGTACAGCTGACAGATTTAGGGTGAGTTTGAGGAAGAATTACTTTACTGCTAAGTAGTTTATAGGTGGTGTAGCCTCCTACAGATCAGTTGTAGAGGTTTTATATAACATTTAAAAAATGTATATGTATGACATTACATTTTTGTTTCCTATTTCGTGATTTGATGTAACTTCAGGAAGGTGTGAGGACGAGAATTACCCCCAGCAGCCAGGATCCAGTAGCATTCTTTAAGGTATGAATGTTTAATATACTTAATAATGGACACATAAATGCTCATATATGGTGATTATGCTGCATTTAAGCATTAGCCCATACAGGAACACACCCCAAAACACGCTCAAATTGTGTTGTTTTCTAGTGTATATGATTTGAGTTTGCCATTAAAAAAATAGCCCTACCATTAGGCGAGCCAAGGTGTGTGTCTAGGGCACCAATAGTTCAGGAGCGCCGCTAAAACACTGAGGGTCTGATTCATTAAGGAAAGTAAGGGAAAAAATGAGTAAGTATTCCCATGTTACAATACAAGGGGTGAAAATTAGTTTATTATTTTGCACATAAGGAAATACTGGCTGTTTTTTCATATAGCACACAAATACTTCATAGCTTTATTTGTACACTGAAATTTAAAGTTGATCTAGGACATGCCCTACCCCAACTATAAATCTGTCCCCACATTTTAAATTTACCTCCCCCTCCAATGCAACATGGTTTTGCCAAGGTGCAAAGTTACTCCTTTTTTATGCTTTACTTTCCTTAATGAATCAGGCCCTGAATGCATGACATAATGTCACTGATCTAGTATATATATTGCCCCTGCAGCGCACCCACGTGGAGCGCCCGGCCGCTGTCATGAATTAGAAGCCACCAGCAATTAGCTGTGGCTCCTCCATGACAGTGTTTTTTACGCTGGGAGTGTTGCGCTTGGCTATGAGTCTCAGTAACTGAGGATGCTGTCCCCACATCTAGAATGCTAAGGTTAGAAGCAGCAGGGGTGGGACGCCGCTTCTGAGTGGGGTGGGGCTGGGGGGCTCCGCCTAGGTTGCCCCCCAGGGCTTTCACCAGCCCTGCCATGAATACACAATTTATGATGAGCCCAGGCATGAGGACGATGCTGCATTACCATGTTTGTAATGGAAAATTATGTATCAACAGCTTCCGGCCACAACGTGGAAGGGGAGGAGGAGTCGCCCTAGGACTCGGTGCCAGCACCTACAGACAATGGTATGGATTTCACTTTCTAAAATAAACTTTACAAAGGATATTGTGAGCTGCCATGCTGCATGCTGTACGTAATGTCAGTGGCCACCTCTGGCTACATAGAGAGGATCTTCCAGGTAAAGAATTAAATGTAAAACTTCTATTAAGTCACTTAGTAGGAGGAAGAGGAAGAGGACAAGATGTGGGTGCTGATACTCGAATTCTAACTTTATAAAATGTTTTGGTTTTTTTGTGGGATTAGTTTTATATTTGTGTCTTGATTTTATTGTTGTTTAGGAAATATAAAGAAACAGATAGATTTCACATTTTTCAATTATTCTCAAACATTAACATTATGTTGAGGGACACAACTTTAGAAAATGATATAGTAAAGACATTTTTCTTTCTGAAGTACAGGTAAATGGTGAAACTATAAATAAAATGGAAAAAGAAATTATGAGCTGCCATGAAGTTTAATGGTTTAATACAAATTTGGGCAAAATAAAGAAATTTACATCTCCCATTGGCCTATGCCAACTTCTGCTCCTACAAAAACTCTGCCACTCTGGGAATGGATGTGCATGGTGGCACCAAAGCAGCCTTTGTACTGCGCAGTGCGCTATCTGAACTATATAAATCCCATTCTGTGTAATTACAAAACCACAGTAATAGGCTGTAACTCTTGTGAATGTCTGATTTTCAAAACACATCTTAATATATTCCCCACCTAGGTTGCTCCCTCCAGTACCTGGCACTAGATTGAATGACCAGAGTGTTTGCACACTGAGCATCTTTACTACAATCCAATGCACTTTTGATTTTTCATGGCAGCCCCAGTCGTCCGGCCTTCTAGAAGGCTGTAACATAATGCACTGGGAGTAATATTAAGGTAATTATGGGGTTCTAATAGGAGTGACCCCACCCAGAGGCGGAACTACCATTGGCAGGTGACACGCATCGGGGGCCCATGGAAATAATGGGGCCTGCTGCATGGCAGATGCAAAGGGTCGGGGGCCCCAGTTCCCTCCTCCCCACCTCCCTGCACCAGGGCTCACAGCTCACTAGTTCCGCCTCTGACCCCACCTGAGATCCAAGTGTGGAATCCCCCTTAATTCAGTATAAACGGTTGGAATGCCTGGGGGATCTTGCTGAGGATAGAAATGTAATGCTACAACTCTCTTGTGTTTGGATTCACTTCCAACCTCCAATCTACCTCAATACTCACATTTTCACATCTGCTTAACTTGCCCTATCCTAACATCCTAAGACATTTCCCTCCTTACGCTCCACCTGCCCCTTTCCCTCCACCCCTATTGTCTCCATTTGCTACACCGCCCCATCTCATACTCTTCCCTCCTCTTGTTCCACCACCCTGATCCACTCGCTTCCTGATACCCTACTCATCTCTGTTTCCTTCCTGCCCCTCAGTGTAACGTCTCATGAGCTTGGCCCTCTCTACCCCCCCCAGTCTCCTCGCCCTCTATGTAAGGTTTACTTTCTTCTAGTTGTGGCTTCTAATGTAGTCGCTGTCTCCATTGTCTAATCTTGTATTCAGTTTCACTGATACTATTGTTTCCCTTCCCCCTTACTTATCAGCATATTGCTCTGTCTACATCTTGTTGATTGTGGGGCTCTGCTGATTCTGTTGCACCTGATGAATAAATAAAATATGATGATGATTATGATGATTATGTCATTTATAAAGAAAGTAGATGATAAAGTTGTGCCTAGAGGCTGCTTTGTCCAACGCTACATGATGTTACAAAAAACAATATTGTCTGCAATGTGTAGTGTCATGGTCATGCCTTATTGGCTCACAGCAGGGGAACAACTGTCTGGAAAGAAATATTTGTTGAGAAGAAGACAAAAAGGCACCGCAGAAAGGTGTGTAATGTTGTGTGTTTTTAATAGGCATCTTGTCCTGTCAAAAGAAGCTTAGCAGCTGTTATAGAAACATCCTTTTACGCCTCATCCGGAATGCTTTTATTATGTCTGTGTTGACTCTGTGTTAAAATAAATCTTTACTAAAGTTCTATAAAAATGTGGGATGTTATGTTCATTAGTTTGCTCCTATTTTTTCTAATTTAATGATTAGATATATTCAAGCATAAACACTGGAGAGCATCAAACATCAAAAGCATGCTTGTTAAAGATGCATATTACACCTATTACTATTTATAATATAGCCATCCTGTCATCCTATACAAGTTCCACCCCGTTTGCATTATGAGGCTTGGCTTGTAAAACCAGTCTGACTTTCTGTGTTTTGGTTGCTGTGCCGCTGATATGTTTTGAGTTATATTGAGTAGTGAAGACCACATAGAAATACCAGAAGAGGGAGAGGAGAGAGGAGATCTGCGATCGGTGAGTATATAGATAAAATAAATAAAATACATGGTAAAATGTAAAGGATTGCTGTTACTGAAAGCTTTTGGATATTGGGTTACAGTAATGACTAATGCATTTCTCTGATGCTGTGTGTATAGTATGTAGGGTACAATATGATTATATATTCCTGATGGTTATGGAACATGAATGAGATAGAGTGATGCAGTATTGGCCAAATGCCAACAATGTGCACATTGCAGCTCTTTGCTAATGACAGATACACTATATATGATACCAGCAAACCCGTAGCCTAATGCTTTAAGAGCAATCTAAGATTGTGATTGCAGCTTGGTACGTGGAACAGTTTTATTACGTATCAGTAGATTTATGTCAGTATAACTTTAATAAATGAGACTAAGGCAACCTGTGGCTCTCCGGCTGTTGTCGAACTACAAGTCCAAGCAAGCTCTGACAGTAATACTGGGTACACACCTATGCTATCTTACTTCAAATGCAATGTCTGTAACGATTTCAACAATGATTGAAAGATGCTGATTCATGCAAACACCTACACGATTTACCTTTACATCTGTGATCTTCATCTCTCATAACCATCTGCTGAAAGACATCGTTCAATCGTTGATTGTGATTTTTAGGAATTTTATAAAACCAAATCAACAGAAGGGATGTGTTTTAGTATGATAAAACATGATCGTGGCAGCGTACGCACTCTGGCAATATCTGAACAAACGTGAACCGTGTGATCTGCATAATAATTACATAGGTGTGTACCCAGATTAATGGTGTAAGCAGCTGGTCGTAGTTCAATAACAGTTTGGAAGCCACAGTAGTGATTTAATAATTGAGAGCTTTAATACCATTAATTGTATTTTAAATATGACATTACTTAATTTGTAACTTGTTTCAGTAGAAATTACATTCATATGTATTTTAATGTGTGGGGATATGGGGCCTGATTCATTAAGGATCTTAACTTGAGAAACTTCTTATTTCAGTCTCCTGGACAAAACCATGTTACGATGCAAGGGGTGCAAATTAATATTCTGTTTTGCACATAAGTTAAATACTGACTGTTTTTTCATGTAGCACACAACTACTTGATAGCTTATTTGTACACTGAAATTTAAAGTTGATATTTGTGTGCTACATGAAAAAACAGTCAGTATTTAACTTATGTGCAAAACAGAATACTAATTTGCACGCCTTGCACTGTAACATGGTTTTGTCCAGGAGACTGAAATAAGAAGTTTCTCAAATTAAGATCCTTAATGAATCAGGCCCATGATTTGGTTTTTTATCATTATTATTCAATAACAGTTTTCATCAACATCATAATCATCATAGTGTTAAAATTATACAAATAAAATAACATCTAAATTAATCTGGTTCATACTCTGTTGGTGCGATAACATGGGATATATAGATTCATTGCTACTACTTATGTTGATTATTGTCGAATAAATGTCTCCGCCATGTATTTGATTTAACTTTGTTTTCCAAACTCTGCTAGTTGCTGTAAGTGATACGAATTTTTTTTCTAAACTACAAGTTGTTTTCATTGTACTATTTAGGGTGTGATTTCATCTCTGATTAGCTATTTTGTTGCTAGGAAACCTAAAAACTTTGTAAGTGTTGCTTGAAAGACTTTGCACCCTTTCTTCCTTTATCGTCCCACATATGATCATGTTACAGTGAAGTCTCCAGTCTGGTAAGGAAAGTGCAAGTCTCACAGGTGGCAGTACACAACACGTTCTTTGTGGTTGAATTTAAGCAATATCTTTGAGGATGATGCCAAGACTAATTAGGTAATGCAATTACATTACCTGGACTGTTTATTCATATAGTGCTTTTCAGGAGAATTAATCACTCAGACTGAATAAAATGTGCTTAAGCTACCCAGACACATAACAATCACAATTTTTGATTGTTGATTTTAAGCAATTTTCCCCAGGGCCTGATTATGCAATAGGCTGAGTAAGCGGCAGGCTTGTGTGCAAGTCTTGTGTGTGTGTGTGTGTGGGGGGGGTGGGAGGGGTGCAAGAGTTTGGGGTGCAAAATTGTGCAGGGAGAGGTAAAATCTGTTCATTTTAACATTTAAGAGAATTTTTGTTCTCCAAACTAAAAATTAAACACAAAATAGTAAAAATAAATGTAGTAAGGATTTCATCATGACGTATTTCCATGGTAAAGGTTGAAGACAATGGGCCTGATTCACTAAGGAACGTAAATGCAGATACTTGCCGTATTTTGCGTAAAATCGATCTTCTCATGTCCAGAACTGGCCCATACTCTGAATGTAGCAACATCCAACTCATCTTCAGACGCAAAGGTCACTTACTACAGCCTACGATTTCAGGGGTGGAATGGGGAGGGGACTGGGTGTACACTTGTAATCATTGTACAGTAAGGACATGCCAAGGTCGGGAGCACGCTGCAGCATCTGATTCAAGCTTTGGGCATCTGAAAGTTACTTTGTTTTTCTGTTGTATCTCCTGCACAGTACAGGTCAGGTGTAAGTGCCCATTACTAGTGATGACGGTGGTATATACATGTTAGAACATGTGTTTGCACTCAGAAGCTACTGTAAAGATGAATTTTTTGTACAGTAGACATTCATAACATTTCTAATACATGCACTTTATGTACAGAAAAAATAATGTTTTTTTATGTTTTTATATTATTAACAAGTGACATTAACTGAAAACTTTTTATTATTCTTTGTCCGTTCTTTTGGGTCTTTATACCCCACTTATGTATTGGAGGTATTGCTGTGTATTGTCTGTTAGAGCAGAGCGTACTGAGACCAGTATTTAACAATAGACATATCTTTAACATCCGCTCTTTGTTGACTACGGATGTGCATATGCCCGATTTACATGTGTTTTAAAAAAAAATACACAATGCCTTCTGTGAAGATACTGGGGTTTCTGGCCCAATTATACCCACTTCACGCTGACTGGCCGCGCACAGGTGCCTTCCTAAGCCAGGGAAGTCTACCCAGTACCTTCTAAGGTTCTTGCTAGTCACTCAGGCAAATGCACTTATAAAGTAAAGCAATACATTTATTGTAATAAAAACAATCACTAGATTATTATGTACACACAGTAAATAAATGCCAGGCAGGTTTACCACATTATCTGTCCTTTACCCCACTAGCTTAAGGAGTTACAGTGACCTGGCTGTACAGACTTGATGACCCATGGATCTCTCTCAGCTGCCTATCTAGACTCTGGTAGAGAATGACAACTCAAAACCAGATCTTGCACCTTCAAGCAATCAAATCACCGAATGAACACCCCCTCCCCCCTGGAGTGGTTCCTTATATCTACGGTCTAATTTCCACAGAGCTTTCCCCTCTCTGGCCAAACCCCTGGGCCTCTCCTTGTTAAACATTGGTCGGTGCTGGACTAGGGGGGGTTGGAGAGGGGAGTGAAGTTGAGCTGTCCTTCCACAGAACCTCCCCTGCTAGATGGCCTGTCTGGACTAGTCTTGTGAGAAGAATGGACACCAATTAGTTTTCCCCCTCCAGTATCTTGCAACCTGATCCCTACCCATAACCCCCTGCCTTCACTTTAAGGACAATGAATAACAACCTCACTGCCACACCACCAATATACATTAAACAATATACATATTTACAATGAACTACAATGTCCCCTTATCCACATGTAATTAGACACTGCAGTTGTAGTCTGTTGAGCTGGGGAACAAAAGCAAGGGCTATAAAAGTACTTGCTATAATCCACATTATGTGAGAAACGAGGAACAGACTGGTTACAGTGTTATCAAACTCGTTTCGTCGCACCTCCGTTTTGCGTGCCTTAATGAATCAGGCCCAATGAATCATCCTTGGGTGAGTCCTTGAGTATATGTGAATAGGAGAGACAAGCTAGGCTACAAACATATACCTTCACCTTCTATAGCGCTCTTTCATCTCTCCGTTCTGCTTTACAATTATACAGAGTATTGTGAAAGCTGAGGGGCGCTATGAGAGTATTAGACTAGGGCGATATGAATCCTCAATCAGGCCATGATTTTCACTCACAGTATATTGGATCTTTATGAGATTCACTCAGAAATGTATTGGATTGCATCTACAAAATCAAAGCATTTCCCCACACATGCAGAGATGTTCCCGTTTGCAATGGCTGAGAATGAGCAATGTAGTGCAAAGTCTGCAATGACAGCACACAGACAAGAATTTGATTGCATGAAGATAAAAACTTTTTCAAAGCATCCAATCCGAAGACGTCTTTGCAATATATATTGTAGAATTGCGATTGGACTTGATTAGCTGTATTCCATAAACTGAATTCCATTCAATCATTATCAATCACATCATATAACTGAATTGTAACATGTGTAGGTAGTTTTACACAGACACCACTTACTACAGTAGGTGCTGTGGGGAGATTAGAGAATATCTGCTTACAAGTTCAGTTGCAAATAATTTATATTTAAAATTGTTTATAAATTAGACATTTGATTACAATTCATATAATTATTCTGCGTGTTTGAAGCTTAAGTGAATGTTACCAGTGATTATATGGGAGGGGGGGTTACAAAAATCCCCTCGCCTCTGAATGATAGGCTTTTTTCCTAGAGATCTTACTATAACCTAGGCTGGGTACGCATTTTACAAAATTTCTCCCCATGCGATATCCTTAACGATTTTACCAATGACTAAAAAAACAAGAAAAAAAAAAGTCCCCAAAAAAGTCCTGGTCAGCAGCCAATCCCTGTGTATACACTAAACACATTTTACACGATTTATCTTCAGATCTGTGCTCTTCATCTGTCATAACTATCAGCTGAAAAGATTGTGACTCTGCACACTCCATAGAGATCTATGGACACTGCTGGTCCTGAGTGCAGACACACTGCAGAATTGGAAGGACATGGTTCCATCGTTGAATGAGATTTTTAGCTCAGTTTAAAAATCAAATGATACAATGTGCTTTGGAACAATAATAGTTGGAACGTACACACACTAATGCAGTACCTAATTGGACAGAAGTTGCAGGATAGAGACAGGGACAGGAGAAGGTATCTCTATGAGCTGTGATGAATTATTGACGAAATCCTAGTAAATAACCATGTAATTCTGCAAGGACCGACAATGCAGTTTATGGGATCACTATAAATATGCTCTGCACTAAAATGCTAGTTAACTGCTCAAGCTTTAGTTTCTCTGTAACATGTAATTATCCAATTCATTGTCTTTGAAAGTACTAAACAACATAATTGAGAACAATGCTGACATTAACCTGCCATTTTAACAAGAGCAATGCATTATTCCTTGTCTATATTCTGTTCCCCTAACTGACCACTGGTACTATAAAACAGTGCACTCTACTGGTGGCGCCGAGGTATTGCTTTAAGATATTGCTTTGATCAGGGCAAAGAACATATTAGTGGACCACCATACAAGCTATTTTAGGGCTTGGACTAATGTTAGGCCTAGGATTGACAATAGGTTAAACTTTAGGTTAATCATTTTTTATTTGTCCCAGGAGATTCTAGCATCACCTAGGAGGAGATTCACCTCTAACAAGAGATATCTTGTTTCCTACAACATTAGTTCCTGGCAAGCAAGTTTTTTAGATCCTCTTCTTACCAGCCTAATGGTACCCCTGCTCCCACATCTGGTAGGCCTATGGACCCTTTCTTAAAATGTCCCTGACTAAGACCCTCCAGTATGGAAGATTTACAGTTCAGATAAGGCAGACAAGTATCCAAAGCAGTGTAAACTAGTCTAAGGCTGCTTCTTACACATGAAGGACAATAGTAATTGATTCCGCATGCCCATGTAAAAAAATAAATCTGCAAAGTTGGCCAACTGGTAAGGCCTGATATCAGGTACACACTGACAGCACATCCAATCCGGATGGGACTACAGGTTTTTATCACTGCTCAATCTCACACACCGTCACACAGGTTACAGGATTGAGTGGAATCACACACCAAAATAACCCAGATATTCTGCCAGTGGTCTCTGCTACAAAATGTTAATTTTATTTATGAAATCAGTCTTTTTGACACTCTTAGGTTCGTCACCAGGAATTGCGTGCAACGAAGTTGGTGTGCAGCCCTCAAAGAGTTAACAAACTGTACTCAGGCAGACACAGGGTTAACACAGCTAAGCAAGGGCTCTTCTCTAAGAAAGACTTGTGAACTTGTGTATACAGCGGATTTGAAAAGTCTGGACATGCTTATTGAAATTGCTGGTGTTTTGTGATGTAAAGTCTGAAATCAAGATAAACCATGTTTTTTTTCCATTTTCAACGTGACTTTGCAACTTGTGCAACCAGAGTGTTGTAGTTTTCCCCTCTGTTTCCTAAAAATGTCAGTTTGTTTTTCACTTGAATGTTGTTGGTCAGATTATGAAAAATGTCTGACATGATTTGTCTTGATTTCACTCTTTACATCACAAACACCTGCAATTGCAATAAGTCTATCCAGACTTTTTATATCGACTGTGTGTCAAGTCTACTGCAATCTTTAGCTTTAATATAAAAGGAACAGTGCTTGTGTGTGTGTGTGTGTGTGTGTGAAGTGCGTGTGTGAGTGTGTGTATGTGAAGTGTGTGTGTGTGAAGTGTGTGTGTGTGTGTGTGTGTGTGTGTGTGAGAAAGGATTAGACAAATTACATACTTCTAACAGACAACCAGTTTCACAATGAAATGAGAAAATACTATATACCATACATCTTATAAATCACCAATAATTTAGTAATATAGGGTTCATTAAGGATCTTAACTTAAAAAACTTCTTAAGTCTCCTGGACAAAACCATGTTACGATGCAAGGGGTGCAAATTACTATTTCTGTTTTGCACATAAGTTAAATACTGACTGTTTTTTCATGTAGCACACAAATACTTTATAGCTTATTTGTGCACTGAAATTTAAAGTTGATATTTGTGTGCTACATGAAAAAACAGTCAGTATTTAACTTATGTGCAAAACAGAATACTAATTTGCACCCCTTGCATTATAACATGGTTTTGTCCAGGAGACTGAAATAAGAAGTTTCTAAAGTTAAGATTCTTAATGAATCAGGCCCGTAGTTCTTTGCTTCCAGGAGATTTGTTTTCATTATATATCCAATCACAAATCAAGCCCAAAAATAAAACAAAGTATCACATTAGTACAGCAGATCAAAACATCTATTTTTAGCAATAATTGTAGTCAGTCGTAGATATATAATATATGGAATAACATTTTCATAATACTATACACACAGGTCAGAGTATGTTCATGCTGGGTTAGTGCTTCTGTAAGAGATAGAGGGCCTGATTCATTAAGGAAAGTTAAGAAAAAATTGAGTAAGTTTTCTTACTTAAGTGTACTGGACCAAAACCATGCTACAATGCAAGGGGTGCAAATGAGTTTATTATTTTGCACATAAGGAAAATACTGGCTGTTTTTTCATGTAGGACACAAATGAGTGTGGAACAGAAAGTCCAGATTTGGAAATTCAGTTCCATTAATTAGAAAAAAAATAATAAATATTAAGAATATAATTAAAAACCTTTCAACATTGTAAAAATGCTTTATTCAAATAACTTTTCATTGATTTTCTCACCACTGTGAGATTGCGATATCAGAACTAATATAGAGGCAATACATATATTGCCGCACTGCTTGTTTATATAGGTTGCAATGGGATGTGGAATCTAAAGCTGGGTACACACTACACGGTTTTCATCCAATAATCGGCTCAATCAGCCGACATACGACCTCTCGTTCAAAAGTCGGGTCAGTGTGTGCAGTGACACGATGGTCCAAAGTCTGCCCAAATGGACGATTGTCGCCTCATTTGGTTGGTCGTACCATTTAATATTTTCGTTCCAATCTCGTTTCCGCTGTGTCGTGTGTATAAACTTCCGACCGATCCACAACAGTGAGTACAAAATTACAGTCATTGCTCACGACAACATGGCTGTAAAAAGTCGCTAAAGGGACGTCCGCTCTTCCCTTTAACATCCTAAACAAGGCTAGTGTGTATGCAGTCCATGGACCGAGCGATCGGACCATCGATCGCATGTAAAATCGCTCGACATAAAAAGTTTGTTGAAATTTCTGTAGTGTGTACCCAGCTTAAGGTGGGAACCAGTGAATCTTACAACCATCAGAAGTGTTATAGATGGCAGTAACCCCTTGACGTATAGGGCAAAATTACAAAACACCCTATTGGCCTTTGATGAATATGACCCTTACACCTTTCAAAGGTTATTTTCTTTCTGCTAGCTTTTGTGAACAGGTTCCCCCTTACCAAATATCTCAAATACTCTAAATCTATCTTTCCAGCAGAATGTATGTAAAAATACATAGTGTATACTTGTATTTTATAAATCTCCAAAAGGTTCAGTAACCATATAGAGATACAATATGGAGGCTGAAAGTATAATACAGGACACGGAATGTAATGGTGACTTTAAGTATCCTTATTATCTACAGTAGGGTTATGTAACTACACATAATTTCTAAATGTTCCTAACTGATACTCTGACATCTGTAAGAAAATAATACATATAGATGTAGCCAGGCTAATTGTAGACACGGTCAGCCAATCACAGGCCAGGGTACCAGCTATAAATCTCTATGAGATGGTGTTTGTTAGTGTTATACCAGAACTATAAATAATATAATGTTTGTTTGGGCCTCTTTGTTTTCTTAGGGCTTTATGGAACATAGACCTAATGCTCATTGCTACCAATGTTCTTATCTTCCTAATACACATGCTGGGGGATAGTAGGGAAATACAGTTTGAGCTAGAGGTATTCATTAACCACTGTGTTTTGGTTTTGGTTTTGGATCTGGATTAACTTCGTGTTTTGGTTTTGGTTTTTGTTTTGGCAAAACCGCCCTCACGTGTTTTGTTTTTTGTTTTGGATACCGTTTTTTTTTAAAAAAAATCCCTATTTTTTTTTTTTCTAAAATCACATAATTTGGCACTTTTTTTTATATAATTATCTGCAATATGACATATTTGGTTAATGAATGTGGGATACCAGAGGGCAGTATAGTCACTTTCATTGTATGAAACATACATTAGAGGTCCACATATGGTTGGGTTCACTGAGAAGAGCAAAGCATAAAAAAGGAGTAACTTTGCACCTGGGCAAAACCATGTTGCATCGGAGAGGGAGGTAAATTTAAAATGTGAGGACAGATTTATAGTTGGGGTAGGGCATGTCCTAGATCAGCTGTAATAGTCAGTGTACAAATAAAGCTATCAAGTATTTGTGTGATAGATGAAAAAACAGCCAGTATTTAATTTATGCGCAAAATAATAAACTAATTTGCACCCCTTGTATTATAACATGGGTTGTCCCTGAGAACATCTACTCCTTTTTTGCCTTACTTTCCTTAATGACTCAGGCCCAATGTGTGCTGATCCCTGGCAAATCTCCCATCCACTGTTTATAGAGGCACAGAATAATTCTCATGAGTATACAAATGTCCAAGAAAATGTTATTGATAACCTTTAAGTATTTTGTTTAAGTGAAGATGAAAATAGCCTGTATAATTCTGATTTTCTGATTTGCACAGCTTTCACCTACTGGCTAAAAGGGCAGATCAATAACTGCAGCCTATTGCCAATATCATTGTTCTGTGGTCTTAATAATAAGTACATATAGTATGTACGGACAGACTGACGAACCCACAGGACGAATCCTTGAAAAGCAAAATGCCAAATGTTTTTGTCTAAGTTAATAATGATAATAAATTGTCAATCCAGTTTTCACTATAGCAATATTATTTTTTTTTTTTCAGAATAGAGCCCAGATATGGGTATATGTACCTCCAGTACTGGACAATGTCGACCTCACCAGTCCCCAGTTAATATTAATACCAAAAAAGTCAAGCATGATTCATCTTTGAAGCCTCTGTACATCTACTATGATCCCAAATCATCTCGAAGACTTGTTAATGTCGGTCATTGTTTTAATGTAGAGTTTGATGACACAAATGATAAATCAGGTATGTTTGATGCATTGAAACATTGTATTATTAATGTTGTGTAACAAATTGGAAAAGAGATAATCTCAGCATAGCGTAGTCCTTGTGTGTCAGATTGAAAGACAGAACAGAGTGCTAATTAGAACTTTTCAGCTTCATTAGCCGAGTAGAGAGATTCCGCCTGGCATCGATGGAACCTGTGATTGGTAGATGCCTGTCTGCACAGGCCTATAGTGATCATCTCCAGCTTAGATTTATTAACAAACCCAATAACAATCTGATTTAAGTTAATTTAGATAATGAATGTACTTGTTGTGATTCCACACTCTTATTGATATATAGCTAACTGTTCAATATCGCTGCCAGTTTTTCAGCACGTGTTGCCAGCATTAGCCGTAGTTGACACTAAATTTGAAAATGACTGACAGTGCCCATTTTTACCTGTATATCCTACATTCTTAGTGTAAATATGACTCACTCTGCCACCCAGTGGACTAGTTGTTTCTTTTTGCATTTATACCCAAACTTCCTCAAAAAGATAACTTTATTAGGAATGCAAATCATTAAGTTATTTCCAAATGCTCCCACATTCTTTTAAGATATTTCTGATATAGATAAATGTATATTAAATCTCAGAAATGCTGAATTCTAAATGGCTTATTGGCCAGTTTGTGACTAATACATTTATTTATCAAACTCCGATTTTATAGAATCGACAATTCTCATTTTTTCTGCGTTCATGCTTAAAACAGCAAATTTGTTAAAGGCACAACCTGCTAGGTTCATCTTGAATAAACCTGCCGCTTTAGAACTGGCTGGCAAAATCCCAGAGAATTGACAATTTGACTAAATAAACCCTTAAGCTTCATTAGTTGCAGTTCAGAACCCACACTATCAATTGCGTATGGGGCTTATAACATATATAGCTGAAATAACAGTCTTCTTATCTTTTAGATAAACTACCATGAACAGTTCTATACAAATAGTGTAAAATAGAAGCTCAATATTGCTCAATTTATCAACAAGTTGAAATCACTAATTTAGAAAATTTGCTTTTGTGAATTCATTTTCTTTACTTTCTCTACACCTCCCCTTTACAAGTCGCACACATGGGAAATACCTCACAGCTGTCCCTGTAGTCTAATCAAAGTCCAATATCAGGACTTTCCCAACAGAATTGGGACAGTCGTCAGACAGTTTCTCTCCTGTTCTTGAAGCAGTTACAACCTACTGCTGGTAGTGGCTCACGCTCATTTGCTGTTTGTTTGGTTCCTATAATGTTTGGGTCCTGTTTGGAAAGGCACTTTTGACCTCCTGGAAATTCAAGCAATGAGTGAACACTCTAGGCCTCCTTCCCCCAATATTAGATTAATAGCACCCACATTTAATAACAGGCCTTCCTCCCCACAACCACACCCAACATTAAGTCAATAGCATTCACTTTTAATAAATAGGCTTATTTCCCCTAATGCCCCCCCCACATTTTTATTATTACTCCCCATATTTAATACAGAGAACCTATATTAGTATAACCCACATTACATTAATGCGGCGGTTCCCAAAGAGTGCGCCGCGGCTCCCAGGGGTGCCGCGAGCCAGCTATAGGAAAAAACAAAGAGCACATAAACTTACCAATCTGCACGGTGCCGGGACCCAGCAGCCTCCTCTCTCCCGCAGCTGTCACTGAATATCGACGTCAGTAACAGCTGCGGGAGAGAGGAGTCTGCTGGGTCCCGGCGCCCGACGGATTGGTAAGTTTATGTGCTCTTTGTTTTTTCCTATAGCTGGCTCGCAGCAGAGGAGTGAGAGGGAGCGTGACAGCGGGCAGACAGAGGGGCAGACAGCGGGCAGACAGAGGGGCAAAGGAGGGTGACAGCTGGGCAGACAGCGGGCAGACAGAGGGGCGAGGGAGGGTGACAGCGGGGCAGACAGAGGGGCAGACAGCAGGCAGACAGAGGGGCAAAGGAGGGTGACAGCGGGGCAGACAGAGGGGCAGACAGTGGGCAGACAGCGGGCCAGACAGAGGGGCAGAGGAGGATGACAGCGGGCAGACAGAGGGGCAAAGGAGGGTGAGAGAGGGGCAGACAGAGGGGCAAAGGAGGGCGACAGCGGGGCAGACAGTGGGGCAGAGGAGGGTGACAGCGGGCAGACAGAGGGGCAAAGGAGGGTGACAGCGGGGCAGACAGAGGGGCAAAGGAGGGTGACAGCGGGGCAGACACCAGGCAGACAGCGGGGCAGACAGAGGGGCAAAGGAGGGTGACAGCGGGGCAGACAGCGGGGCAGACAGCGGGGCAAAGGAGGGTGACAGCGGGGCAGACAGAGGGGCAAAGGAGGGTGACAGCGGGGCAGAGGAGGGTGACAGCGGGCAGACAGAGGGGCAAAGGAGGGTGACAGCGGGGCAGACAGAGGGGCAGACAGAGGGGCAAAGGAGGGTGACAGCGGGGCAGACAGCGGGGCAGAGGAGGGTGACAGCGGGGCAGAGGAGGGGGACATTGTGAGAGGGGCAGTGGAGGGGGGACATCGTGACAGGGGCAGAGGAGGGGGACACAGCGTGAGAGGGGCAGAGGAGGGGGACATTGTGAGAGGGGCAGTGGAGGGGGACACAGCCTGAGAGGGGCAGAGGAGGGGGACATTGTGAAAGGTTCAGTGTAGTGGGACACAGCCTGAGAGGGGCAGTGGAGGGGGACACAGTGTGAGAGGGGCAGTGGAGTGGGACACAGCCTGAGAGGGGCAGTGAAGGGGGACACAACGTGAGAGGGGCATTGGAGGGGGACACAGCGTGAGAGGGGCAGTGGAGGGGGACACAGCGTGAGAGGGGCAGAGGAGGGGGACACAGCGTGAGAGAGGGCAGAGGGGGGGACAGCGTGAGAGAGGGCAGAGGAGGGGACAGTGTAACAGAGTGCAGAGGAGGGGGGGACATCGTGAGAGAGGGCAGAGAAGGGGGGACATCATGAGAGATGGCAGAGGAGGGGGACATCATGAGAGAGGGCAGAGGAGGGGGGAAAGCGTGACAGAGCAGAGGAGGGGGGACAGTGTGACAAAAGGGGCAGTGTGTCTGGATGCAGAGGGGGCAGTGTGTTTGGATGCAGAGGGGTCAGTGTGTCTGGATGCAGAGGGGGCAGTGTGTCTGGATGCAGAGGGGGCAGAGTGCCTGAGGGCAGAGTGTCTGGATGCAGAGGGGGCACTGTGTCTGGATGCAGTGGGGACAGAGTGCCTGAGGGCAGAGTGTCTGGATGCAGAGGTAGCATTTTTGCATACAACTAAATAAGTATTTCTGTCCTGACCTAAATACGTATTACATTTTTTTGACCCAACTACTTCTAAAACAGGACTCAATAATTATTTTGGAGGGGTGCCTTGAAAAAATTTGGAGACTCTAAGGGTGCCGCGAACTGCAAAAGTTTGGGAACCACTGCATTAATGGATGACCACATTACATGAATAGAGCCCTTCCTGATACAAACACAGTTACCTGCTCTAAAAGCTCATAGTCACTTTACCTTACTGTTTTAGTTCAGAGAGGAAGCATGATCTTCATGTCAGCTGGGTGTTACATCAATATACACCAGTGCAAGATCAAAGTATTTTTAAAGTAAAAGTAGACAACAAGCAAAAAAAAGTTTAATGCATATTCTTTATACCCCCTTTATAGCGCCACCCCTACTGCCACATATATTCTGTATCCAAAAGTACATAAAAAGAAATTAATTCCATTATATGTCACCCTCTTAATAATAATATCCGTTTTGGTCTGTGTTTTAGGATGGCAGTATAAATAGGGAGCACTGTATTTAAGAGAAGAAATATATCTATAGTTTATTCTCTGAAATGATTTGTGTTGCTGCATGGACTATTAATGCTTTTCTGTTGTAGTACTGAGTGAAGGACCATTGACTGGGAATTATCGCTTACGTCAATTCCATTTTCACTGGGGATCATCTGACAGAGATGGCTCCGAACATGTAATAGATGGACAACAATACCCTGCTGAGGTAAGATGATGCAGTCTCAGGAGACAGACAGGTACTTATAGGATCAATAGCCCCCAAAATTAACTTTTTAATAAATGAACCACGAAGATAAAATACATTCATCAGTTTAAACCTGTTAGTCCACTGCAGCTCTGATAAAAAGTAAGGTATTACCTCCCCACTCTATTACAGTAATGTAGAGTCCCTCCCACATCTTTAGGACAGTGTCTTCATGGTATCTGAGACTGGTTATAAAGCAGAGACTGCAGTCATTTCAGTTGCTGTGACATCACTGGCCCAGCCCCCGTATATATATCCAATTCACAGTGTATTTCAGCTAAGCATGTCTTACAAGCTGTCAGTCAGTGTGTGTCTGCTGTGTTAGAGAAGCACCTCCCCCCTAACATAGAAACCTGCAGCAGCAGAGTGAAAAAGAGCATGCTGGGAATTTCTATATTTACTGAACTAAATTAAATGTTATATACAGACTAGAGACGGTTTGGGTCTGGATGGTTTCCATAATCTATTTTTGGGGTCCCTTGATTGTTAAATGGACAATTCATATTATTGGGCACCACCTTGTTTGGGGTCACAGAACAATGGATTACTGACACTTTGGGCTGAGGGAAGAAATTACTTTATACCATGAGTATATATTTTTTCATATTCACTTAATGCAATGGTGCCACTAGCTTTAATCATTTGTTGAAAAGTCATGTATTTGATAGAAACAAAGGGCTAGATTTGCTAAGCTGCGGGTTTGAAAAAGTGGGGATGTTGCCTATAGCAACCAATCAGATTCTAGCTTTCATTTATTTAGTGCTTTCTACAAAATGACAGCTAGAATCTGATTGGTTGCTATAGGCAACATCCCCACTTTTTCAAACCCGCAGCTTAGTAAATCTAGCCCAAAGTGTTCTTTTGAGGGGCATTTATATTTATCCCTCAAATATCTTGCTTGTGTGTAGCAGGTCATTCACTGAAGTGACAAGAGTGGAGGGTCTACGTTGTGTTTATTATGACAAAACCCCCAAAGATGTAGAGAATGTTGAATAAAGAGGTTACGTCTGACTGAAGAGTTAGTCTTAGGTGGTAGACAGAGGTTTTGCATTTGTATGGGACTCATAAACTCTGGCTTAACAGTGTTTTAAATTTGGGTTACTATTGGATAATCTGTTTCAGTTGACCAGCTGTAGAGAGATGCAGAGGGAGGGATAAGCTTGGGGAGGACTGGTGAGCATCGAGGGTCTTCCTGGAGACCTGTGATCTGCCATTCTGCCGGTTATAATTGCTGATTACTACTCCCAGTTTGCAAAAATATGAAGTCACTAAGGGAGTTAGGAGGGTCCAGAAGAAATAGAGTAATTTGGGTAATACGCTCCCTATCCTGCATTTACGGATTTAATGAGCGGCTTAACATACACAAATACAGATTTTTGTAATATTATGCAATTGAAATTGCAGGTGGAAGGAGCTAGCTTTGCTAGGCAGTCAGACTGGATTATTTGCACTATGGCATAATCTAAACGTTTAATCTCATGCTAGCACAGACTCATTTAGCTAGAAATCATTGAGGAATTAGGAGTAAGAATATAAGGGTATAATCCTGGTCTTTAGGGTGGAGAGTGTCAGGAGTCTGAAAATCCATGGTCCTGTAATGTCTATAAAGTGATGTTTGTTTGTTTGGATGAAAGTCGTGTAGATCTATCTAGGAATCAATTCAGTATTGTGTTAAAGTCGCTCTCTCTAATCAGGAACTGGGATGGCCAATCAGTAAGTGTGTTGGAGATGTCATCAAAGACTTCTGGGGGTAAATGTATCAAGCTGAGAGTTTTCTGGCGGGCTTGAAAAACCAGTCAGATTCTAGCTATCATTTATTTAGTACATTCTACAAAATGACAGCTAGAATCTGATTGGTTGCTATAGGCAACATCTCCACTTTTCAAACCCACCGGAAAACTCTCAGCTTGATACATTTACCCCCTGATGTGGTGTTAGGAGCGTAAAGATTAGAGTTAGGTATATAGCACTGGCGCTGGTTACTAATTTTAGGGGGACACATACATTTTTTGTAAATTTATTTAATTGTTATATTTTTAATACACTACAGAAACTGTTGTATATTTACTCTGGCTCATTGAAAATCACTGTATATATTAGTGTTACATAAAACTCTGATATAATCATATTGATAACAAATAATATATAATGTAAAATATCTTTTATCCAAGGTATATATATCTGACATATTGTTGTTTTGCTGTTGTTTAAGTTGCATATAGTCCACTGGAATTCACAGAGGTATCCGTCTTTTGACGAGGCTATAAAGCATCCTGATGGCCTGTCTGTGATAGGCGTGCTATTGGAGGTAATCTGTACAATCCTGAGCGTTATTAGTATTATTACATTAGTCATATATACACTAGCTCAATAATTCTGTTATTATTATGAAATCTAAAATATATGAGCCATGATTTAGGTCTGTCTGTAGAAAAATTTGTATTAATGTGATGGTTCTTATGGGGCAAAGCACAATTTTTATGGACAACTGTTACTTCAGGGGATTAATGAACTAGTATGATGGGTACACCCACCACCAAGTCACTTGCATGCAGTTCACTCTCTCTTTTATGTTCCTCGTTTTCTTTCACATCTCCTAAAAGGACCTTCCAGGTTTGTGAATAAGTATGTTCTTGTGCCCTGTGCACTATGGGCTTTATTTAGTATAACCAACAATTTGGCGGTCCAAACACAGGCATAAATCTACGGCGCAGAATTGTAGCCTTCCATGTGTATTTTGAGCTGCACGTACCTTAACTTATCCGGCCACAAGATAGTCCCTGGGTGTATCTGAATGTAGCCAGAGTAAAGATACGTCAGTCATTATCAACTTGATGTCATATATTTACTTGTAAAGAAAGATTTAGAGGGAGATCGTTAAATGGGCAACTTACAAGCAATGTTTAAAAGCTGGCCATATGTGATTGGCTGAACAGATACTGACCTCCAACCCCTTAGAAAACAATGGGGCTGGCGACAAAGCAAGGATACACTACAGTGGAACTGTCCCAGTAAGTCCGGGCAGTCACTGGTATGCTGGGATTGTAGTTCTACAAGTGCCAGCATGTCCAAGCAGCCAATGAGTTTCACAATAGTAAATGATTTCTTTTTTTTACTTTCAAAAAATAAAAAGATTTTAGTTTACGTAGCATTTTTCCTTTCATTTCAATCAACATTGCATTTTTATGGGCATTCATAGGCTTTGGCCATTTAAATGAATAGAAAATCTCACCCATCTCACTGGTTGTCAGGCAAGCTTGACTGTCTGAAAACAGTGAGATTATGTTTGAAGATTTTCATGACAATTTTGAAAATCGGCCTTTAATAGATTCCCCCGCTCTACACAATGCAGAAAGTGAACATTTCTGTGAGTGTGGAATCATTGGTGATTTGCCTTTATTAGATTATGTATAATGCAATTGCCATGTAAATCAGTAAAAAGTAGGAGATTTGGTCAAAATCGACCTTTGATAGATCTCCCCTTAAGTAAAAAAAAAAAATCGACATGCTCCCTCAAAGGCAGTAACCAGGACCAGGCTGGTCACTCTATAACAGGTAGAACTATATTTTTAGAGTCCCCCAGTCATAACCTGAAACCAGCGGATCAGCATAAGGTGGGATTCCCTAGGAGAACCTCCCCCCAGGGCATTCCAGCCCCTTGCTGAATAGCACTAGGACTCTTCCTGGGACACCTTGGTTGGTGGATGCCAGGGTAATAGTAAAAGTGTACTGTCACTAAATAGATGAATACTGTTGTAGAACTTCAAGTCCCAGCAAGTCCTAGCAGCCATTGACTTGGGCATGCTGGCATTTGTAGAGCCAGCGGCTGCCAGAACATGCTGCAGTTTGTGGAACATCCTGGCAGCTAGGATCCACTGGAGCATGTAGTTCAACAAAGTATCTTATAGTAAAAAGGACACACAGAGAAGCACTCTCCAAAAGCACCCACAGTTGGACTTACATCCAATTCTAAATCAAACCTTGTGTGTGTTACAGAAAGATAAGTTCCTTCATGCTCTCTCCACCAATAGCTTAGAAACTCTTACACACAGGCAATTTTTCTATGTCTTTGTTATAGTCACTCAGAACTACAGTCTCTGCTTGGTGATCACAGCTTAACTAACACATACTCCCCAAAATTGTGCTGGAGGTATTCAAAAAGCTGCCTGGTCTCGCCAGGTTGGTGGGCATGCCATATACCCCATGGGATTGTCCACGGCTTCCAAACTGCTAGACCACCCCTAGCTCCCCCCCATCCCCTAAAAACAGCTTTGAAACATATAATATAGGCCCCTGCCTCTGGTGCAGGCAGTCCCTACTCTCTAGTCGGGACAAACGTGCCAACCCGCAGGACTGTCCCCTCACCTAAACTGGGACAGCTGTGATGTATGCTAACACTGCACTTAGGATTCATGGAAACCTATGAAGAAAGCATTGACAGAAAGTATCAAAATGAAAGTTGAACTAACACAGACGCAGCCTGTCCTATTGTGTGGACTCCATGTTTGTCGAACATTCACTCTGAAATATTTTATGTACTATTGGCACTACATCCTTAAGGTTCATTGAACCCTATGTGTATCCAGCATACTAGTTAAACAAATACATCTACGTGTGCTAACTGCAAGTGTCACTTTTCAGTGTTGGAGCCATGCTTGCGTGTGTAGTGGAGCTGTAGTAAGACACTGTCTGGGAGTGAGACATTGACGTTGACAAACTGCATTTGTTCATAGCATCACCATTACATTATGGGGTCTCCAGGGTGACGGGAGTAGGGTGGAGCTTCACAAAACTATGTACAAATTGTTCTTCACAATCCTGACGCTGTAATTATTTAGAAATATTTCAGCCTTTCATCCATATGAGAAATATAGAGCCAGAGAATTGTTACTTATTAATGACTGTATTACTTTGGAAGAGGTCTTAAGATAGCAAAGATGTAGACACAAACTATAAATAGCCTCAGTATTTTGTCGAGTTATAATTGAAATCCAATCAATTCATTAATCATGCTATTTGCTCACATTAATAATTAATATACTGCATGTCATGTACTGTGTTAAAATTGACGAGTTTTGAGCCCTATCTAGGCCAACTCACACAATACACTTAAGGTACATTTTTACTTCAGCTGAGTTTCCACCATTTTGTAACTACCACCATTTTGTAACTACCACCATTTTGTAAATACCACCATTTTATTATTACCACTCAGAGAGTGAACACTGAAGCATAGTAGAAGCAGCCATTTTGTTTGTTAAATAAATCTTATTGAGAATACAGCCTATGAATTCACTAGGAACCAAAAACATTACTGATGCACAAAGGGAATTACTAGTCTGCATTTTAAAAATGTCTGCCTCGACTGGAGGTCATCTGCGTTGGTCCAGCCATGGACCTCAATTTCTGCAAGTGCGTCTCAATATTCACTAATGCATATGGGTTTGCAGACCAATGCTGCATAATCTGTATTTTGTATTTGTAGATCATAGGTCACATTATTTCGTCTTGACCAT
Organism: Mixophyes fleayi; assembly: GCF_038048845.1. Lineage (NCBI taxonomy): Eukaryota > Metazoa > Chordata > Amphibia > Anura > Limnodynastidae > Mixophyes > Mixophyes fleayi. The sequence continues at coordinate 241,498,831 of NC_134406.1, forward strand.
CTCATACTTGTCAAATGATGGCTATTAATCAAATGCAATAACTTAATGATGGTACTGAGCTGTATGTGTCTGCTTTTGTTACAGATTGGAGAAGCAAATCCTGAAATTCAAAATATTATTGAGAATTTGGACAAAGTAAAATCAAGGGTAATTATTTTAAACCAAACACTGGATACAGCCCAGAATTATTGGCTTAATCAAACATAATAAAACGAGAGAGGAGATATCCTTATTATACTGTATTTGCAAGCAATGGGTGATATTCATATGCTATCTGAGCTCAATTGCAGTAAAAATGGGCCAAAAAATGGCTGCCAAGCTGGTGTTCTGACCCTGCATCATCTGACTGAGCGGATTCTCTTTTGGCCCTACCTGTGAATGGCCACCATAAGAAAGTTGCATGTTAATTGGGTGTCTTACTTGTGAATGGTCACCATAAGAAAGCTGCATGTTGATTGGGTGTCCTACCTGTGAATGGTCACCATAAGAAAGCTGCATGTTGATTGGTTGTCCTACTTGTGAATGGCCACCGTAAGAAAGCTGCATGTTGATTGGGTGTCCTACCTGTGAATGGCCACCGTAAGAAAGCTGCATGTTCATTGAGTGTCCTACCTGTGAACGGTCACCATAAGAAAGCTGCATGTTGATTGGGTGTCCTACCTGTTAATGGCCACCGTAAGAAAGCTGCATGTTGATTGGGTGTCCTACCTGTGAACGGACACTGTAAGAAAGCTGCATGTTGATTGGGTGTCCTACCTGTTAATGGCCACCGTAAGAAAGCTGCATGTTGATTGGGTGTCCTACCTGTGAATGGCCACCGTAAGAAAGCTGCATGGTCATTGAGTGTCCTACCTGTGAACGGTCACCATAAGAAAGCTGCATGTTGATTGGGTGTCCTACCTGTGAACGGACACTGTAAGAAAGCTGCATGTTGATTGGGTGTCCTAGTTTCTTGTTTCACGACAATTGGAAACTGGAGAAAAACTTGTGGTTTGTCCAACCTTGTTTCCTATACAGAGCAGGTACTGCAGGCAGACAAATAAGGCTTTTTGTTTAAAAAAAATCTTGCTGAGTGTTGTTATAGAATGGATTAAGAAACTTTTGTTTTTTACATTACTACAAGGACATATTAAACAAAACCAGGGTTTGAGTTTCATATCCATATCATTATACAAAGGAAAGCAGAGTTTTTATCTTGCAGCTTTTGATATATTTAGTAACCCCAGGTTATATTTTTTAGAATAAAGAATGTCCATTTACAAGATTCGATCTCGCGAATTTGCTGCCAAAGGACAGAAACTACTGGACGTACCTTGGATCTCTAACAACAAGCCCTTTCCTAGAATGTGTAACCTGGATTATCCTCCGAGAGGCAATACCTATCAGCTCACAGCAGGTGTGTAATAAAATTCCCTTTCATTTAGAAAATAAATGTAATATATATATATCTGTAACAATGGTACAAGTAAGAGGGTTCATGCAAGAAATTATTTGTGGTGGTGGAGTGCCCTCAAAACCTACTGATGTTTAGTAAGGGAAAGATTGTTTCCCATTCCTGGATTTTAGTTATGAGACTATGGGTTGATCAAGTTTATGTGCAAATATATCCAATGTCTAGTTATCCCAAAATAATATCTGCTTGCACTCCTGGGGGTAAATGTATCAAGCTGAGAGTTTTCCGGCGGGTTTGAAAAACCAATCAAATTCTAGCTATCATTTATTTAGTACATTCTACAAAATGATAGCTAGAATCTGATTGGTTGCTATAGGCAACATCTCCACTTTTCAAACCCGCTGGAAAACTCTCAGCTTGATACATTTACCCCCTGATCGTGAAGCCCTTTATAGATTTGAGGATGTCTTAGCTAAACTCAGAAAATTAGCACGTTTATATAATAAAACATGTATGACAAATATACTGTCTAATTTTACATAAATAGCACCAGTCATACTAAGGTTAATAAATCCAAATAAAAATATGAATTAAGCATTGCTGCTTGTTAATTTTAACTTGCAACAAACAATATCTATGTCTTCTTCCCTTCTCTGATGAGAAGACAACGTAGAGGTCCTCGCTCAAAAAGTTCACAACGCATCAGCAGTTTGAAATCAGTACTAAAATATCTAAACTGATCTTCCCACTGATCTTTTGTTTGACAGTACATACATATTCCTATCCGGAGATCAAAGTGCCTAATTGTGTCAATAATTTGAAAGAAAAATATGTTCTGAATGTAGATGCAAAAATACATTTGCATTTCTACATCTATATTTTGGGTTGTATGCATCTGTGAAAGATAAAATATCATGGTTAAACTTGAGTAATATACTGTAGCTCACAGGGGAGTGAAACATCCAACAGCAATTATAGGAAAAAGAATTAAAAACAAGCAGGTGAACAAGCTCACAGCTTACGTCCAGGTGCCTCGGCGCAGGCTGGAAGAAATCCTTCCATGCAGCCAAGAATCCTCTCATACCCCCTTTTACTATCCTGCTGAATCTGACACAGGGTCAGTTACATAGTTAGCGCTGTCTGACACTGAGCCATTGGTGAACATAATACACATGATGCCTAAGATGAAAGGCCTACCACTATCTTACCCACTAACTTATAGCAGAAATTCATTATTCTTATGTTAGGGAACGTCTGCTGGAGGCATTTAAGAAGCTTCAAACTACTCTGCCAAAATTCCAGAGTTTACTCTTTCAGCCACCACTGTAAACAGCAGGCACGAGCTGCAGCCATAAACTGAAGTTCTGAAGGCACGAATAATAATATAGATGAGGCTTCCCTGTCAAATGAATAATGGTCCGTAACACACAATGCAATCTCAGCGCAAGATCTGGAGAACTTATTTGAGGAATATAACATATTCATTCTTCTGAGACCTGTCAATCTCTCAGCCCAGTATACCTAGTGGGAAGTGGTTCACAAGAGGTTGCAATGTTGCTTAAGTGCTCAAAGGTCAAGCAATGAGACATCAGCAGAGACAGCAACCAGAACAAATGGCAGAGATGTGGGCTAGAAAGGACCCTCATGTCCTTCACCTGGAATGATTCACCACCCACCTACCAGGTCACACATTTTGCAAGTGCATATCGCCCCTTTACCACCATCTATTACACACTTACTCTTACAAATTTGCAAATTTTGACTGAGAACAAGTTGCTTTACTTATTAATGCTGTTTTGAAATTCATCACTGCACCTATCATTCTGAATCTCATGTATCTTAAGATATAAGCAGTTCTGAATACTAAGTACACTACGAGATACAAGTTTCACTTGCATTGTAAGACTAACTTACATACAACTGTATATAAGACCCTCAGTGGTTTAAGTATTCAAGCAAAAAATTAACTCAGAGGAACCAACAAATCAATTTTTCACACAATAAATGAATAGTCAAGTTGCCTTGTTTATTGAAAAATACTCTGCTGATAACGATTAAGAACAGCAAGAAGTACTTTTTTAAACAATGCTGAGTTTGTATTGTTTTTTTCTTTCACTATTACTATTCCCTGTGTGTTTTTACTTCTCAATTGATAATTATAATGCATCCTTACTCCATAATAATTCTCCTGGACCTCTCTGCTGCGTTTGATACCGTTGACCACCCTCTTCTTCTAGACACCCTTCACTTCATTGGCATTCGTGACACAGTTCTTCCTGGTTCACTTCCTACCTATCGAAACGCTTTAGTGTTCCTACCTCTGGCACATCTTCCCCTCCACTCCCACCTTCTGTTGGAGTGCCACAAGGTCTGTTCTTGGCCCTTTACTTTTTTCATTGTACACCTCTTCTCTTGGGGCACTAATTCACTCATTCGGCCTCCAATACCACCTCTACGCTGATGACACCCAAATCTATCTCTCTTCCCCTGACCTTTCTCCTTTTGTAGTATCTGGTGTAACCAACTGTCTTTTCTCTATCTCCACATGGATGTCCCAACGCCACCTAAGGCTCAACATGTCCAAAACAGCTTATTATCTTCCCTCCTGCCAGAGTCACCACCTGCCCTCAAATCTCCCTCACTGTCAATAACACCCCAATTTCCTCAGTCTCCCAAGCTCGCTGCCTTGGTGTCACACTTGACTTCTCCCTCTGCTTTATACCTCACATCCAGACACTCTTCCAATCCTATGGACTACACCTTAAAAGCATTGCCAGAATACACCCCTTTCTTACTCATCATGCTACCAAAACTCTTATCCATTCTCTCATCATCTCCCGTCTTGACTATTGCAACCTCCTGCTATCTGACATTTCTGACACCCATATATCCACACTTCAATCCATCCTAAATGCTGCTGTAAGACTGATCTTCCTCTCTCACAGCTCAACGTCTGCTGCACCACTTTGCAAATCCCTACACTGGCTCCCTGTGTCCTCCAGACTCAAACTCAAATTACTCATCCTTACCTACAAAGCCCTCAACAACAATACCCCTGCATACATCTCAAATCTCATATCAAAATACTCTCCCTCCCGCATTCTCAGATCTACCTCTGACCTTCGTCTTGTTTGGTCTCCGGCAACAACCTCTCACTCCCAGCTACAAGACTTTTCCCGTGCTGCTCCCCACTTATGGAATTCCCTACCACGCTCAATCAGACTTTCCCACAGCCTTCAAATCTTTAGATGCTCTTTGAAAACCCATCTCTTATATAGAGGTCACCTTATCCTCGATAACACTATTCACACTGATGCACCTTCACAACTATCCCAATCTCCGCTCTAAGCCACACTAGCTCCTCTTATTTCAGCTGTACCCTCTTTCATTTAGAATGTAAGCAAGGCCCTTCATTCCCTTTGTTTTCATGTCTATATTTATTTTGTCTGCTTTGTATGTCGCTGTTTTATGTATGTACTGTTTCCCCTACTGTACGGCGCTGTGGGGCACTGTGGCACCTTACAAAGCTATAATAGTAATAATAATAAAATAATCCTACAAATTCTCCCTGAAGCTATTGATGCTCACTTTATTCAGGAGCAATGTTGTCTATGCCCTTCCCCAGTATATGCAAATGTATCTGTATGAATAAGACAAGCATAGGAAGTGTACAGGAGACCTGTGTTGAACCATTGAATGCTTTAGGGACTGTGGTGGATAGAAAGAACAACACATACCAAGTAAGGAAAACTCTGGATTTTTTTAACATAGTGAACGTCACCCATTTACTAAGCTTTAAGTCTGGAGTAGAGTTCGATTTAAAGATTTTTTTTTATGGCATCTTCCTATTGTCTGTCTTACAGAGCCGTTCCTATTCATTGAGACCTGTATACAATAAGCTTTGATAAAATTCCTATGAGAAATCACAACTTTTTTTCCCACTCTATCACCAGCTGGACCATTTTCGGAGTTTGCTTTGCACAGCAGAGAATGAAGAAGCAACCTTTATATTAGAAAACCACAGACCGATTCAACCTCTTGAAGACAGAGTTATCAAATCTTCCTGCAAAAATATGGTGTATAAACATTAAATCTGAAATTATAGTGTGTATAAACATTGGTGTATAAATATTAAATTTTAAATTATCACTTTTGTGGCTGAAGTGCTTGATTTGTTTGGGCCCCCACAAAAGAGAACATTTTGAGTGTTGGTTGTTGAGCTGGATTAACAAATTACTAATGGGCTTTTTGCTAACAGTGGTCATCTTCCTCAATTGTGTCATCACCCTCATTATCATCATCCTTCTCACAGATGTCAAGATCATCATCACACAATATTATTTCATCCACACTAGAGTCTAGTGTTACAGATTCTGTTTGTAATTGGCAGCAACAATGGTATTCCTCATACAATTTGTAGTTCATTTTGACGAACACCAATTTTTCTACATTTTTGGGAAGTAGTCTCTTCTGACTATCACTCACAATGTTTACAGCTGTGCTAAACAATCTTTCCGAGTACACAATAGACAGCGGGCAGCTTAAGTACAGGATAGTTAGTTTGCACAACAGGCTCAAAATTGCCTTTTTTTTCCTCTCAGAATTCTGTGACTATCTGAGATGCTAATTTCTACATTATCATTAAAGTAATCCTCCATCATTCTACTAATACAAGGTGTATCAGATTGAGACATGGTAGAGGTGTCAATATATTTGGGTATTTATTTTAAGCCTGACCAGATATCATAAAACATTTTCACATCAGTGTGCTCTTTTGAGTCATCAGCAGTGTAACTCTTAGAAAAGTTATGTTTTTTATGGCAGTAGCTTTCGTAGGAGAAGCTGAAGCAGAGGACGTGTCATGTGCGACTTGAGCCGACAGCTTGCTCAGAAGAAGCTGTTTGCATCTGTGAACACTTGTGTCAGTTAGAAGGAAAAACAATACATATGACTTAAGCCTAGGATCAAGCATGGTTGCCAAAATGTAGTGATCCAATTTGAAGATGCTGCAAACCCTAAGGTTCTGGAGAAGTAAATAAAGAACTTGATCTACAAACCCTGCATAGTTTTGCAGAATCGCTAAGTTTCATCTCCTCCTTCAACTTCTCCAGCTGCTTTTTCAGTAGTTTGATTAGGGGGTATGACTTGACTCAGGCTGACAGCTCTGAACTCACTTTATTTCTTACAATTTCAAATGGTTTGAGTAGCTTGCATAAAACAAAGGATTGTTCAATGTATTGGAGTAAGGTAACATGTCCCCCCTCTCCTTATCTCATGGCTTGTTGTGTAGGTCTTGATGGCTTGTTGCTGTTCCCCTAGTTGCTGAAGCATATAAAGTGTGTCATTCCACCTTGTTACTACCTCTTGCTTCAGTTGTTGGCATGGCAGATGATATTTTTTGCAGCTGCTGCAATGTTCTACATGCGGTCACTGAATGTCAAAAATGCCCAGAAATTTTATTATGTCTTATTTTGCTGTCTGAAGTGTTATCCATATGTTAGCAATGTTGCTTGTATCATTTTCCTGATTGTACCGATTGTATCTTGTTTGCATTGCTTTGTTTGTCTTGTTTTATTTAAAAAAAACTCAATAAAAATTTCTCAAGTTAAAAAAAAATAATGCCCTGAAATTTTATAGGCCACAGGTAGCATCTTCTGCACCGACCTCTCATTTCTTAAGAAATTCTGCACCACCAAGTTTATTGTGTGTGCAAATCATGGTACGTGTTGAAATTCACCAAGTTGTAATGCACATACAATGCTCACTACCTTATCGGCAATGAAGAATCTTGAAGAGTGTCTTAGTGAGGTGAGCCATTTTGCTATGACATCCCTGAGTATTTCCAACAGATTGACACTGGCATGTTTCTTAGTGAAATCAGCAATATAGAGAATAGCTTGCCTGTGAATGTCCTGGCTTTGTGTGCTAGCACTATTATGCTGAAAGGATGAGGAGGAAGATATTCCTACAGCGCTGTTGCTGCTGATGGCGATACACCTACCCAGTGGGCTGTCATGGTCATGTAGTCTTTTATTTAACCAGTACCACATATTGGTAGTAAAGTTGGACAGTCTCAAGAATGCCTCTTGGGAATCAAGGATTTCATTAGAGGAGTCAGTTTGAATTTGAAAACTGGATGCTGGACTATGTACCAATAATGAGGAGGATGATGAAGATTCCATGAGGTGTCTATTTGGCTGCTAGCTGATGATGAGCTGCTGGTTACTATACATAATTTTCCACCTTTTGATCAACTACTTGAATGAATTTTCTGTAAGGGGGGAGGTGCTTAGATGATCAACATCCCGACCTCTACATTTCGTGGGGTCGTAAAGGCTACAGATGCCTTGAAAAATGTTTTCTGGGTTGGGATAAAAATATTTCCAAACACAAGAAGTGCTTTTTTTGGTCTGGTGCCCTGGCATGTCAATGCGCTTTTCATGGGCATGTGATTGTACCACTGGTGGCTTGTACCACTTCAACACAGTCATCATTATCCTCCTCATTTTCTTGTTGGAGAGAAACAAATTCATAATTTTCAGATCCAAAATTATCCCCCTCATTCTCTTGCATATTAGCAAGTTACAAAGTATCATCCTTGATTTCTGTGTCTAAATCATCATCATGAGAAATTTTAGAATTTCTCATTTTTTCAGTGACAGAATCTGAAACGTCAGACTCACATATAGCACTCATGGAAACCCTTAGACTCTCCGCAGGATTCTGTGAGTGCTCAAGTTGTTCTTCAGCCTCAGTGTTCTGTTCATGCACTGATGTGGCTGTTTTGGAGGTGACAGACTTACACTCTGAGCTAGAAAGTGGTACATGAGAAGTTATGCAAGATGCATGACCGTGTTGGGAACTCTCTTTTGCAATGGGCCTTTTAGTACGTGTAACAGCCGTAGCATGACCCTTACTAGCAAAAGTGGCCATGAGTTGATCCTTTTCCTGCCACTGCAGGTGGTATGGAATATAAGCTATTTTCATTTTCTTGGACAAATCACAACATTCATCACAAACTTTTCCCGTAATTCTTATATCAAGACCTGAGGTTCTATTTGAGATTGACAAACAATGTTTGGAGTTTGAGCACACTTTATTACACTGTCTTTCAACATAACCTTTTTTACTAGTAAAGGTTGAAAAAGTACTACTACTGCTGGTACTGGGATGCTTCTGATCTGTACAGTGATCCATGGTTGACAAGAGGTGTAAAGCTACATGACACCGGGTGAACATCCAATGAGAAAAGTTGGGAATTTTACCTTATAATATAATTAAAATTTATACACTAGGTTCTTAAACAAATGTTTTTATTTTATTTGGGGGTTGTGCTGCTCAGAGTCAAAGAGCACCCTGTTCTTGGCCTCTTAGTAGTAACATGTAATTGATACTGCGCCTCACACAATTGTGTTTAAGTTGAAACACTTTGATATTTTAAAAACAAGAAATATATTTTTGGGGGGATGTATGTTGCCGAAAATCAAACATAACCCTGTTTTTTATCCACTACGTAGTTCAGATGACACTGATACTGACCCTTGAACAACTGCCTTTAAATGCAAGAAAGAATAGATTTAGTCCACTCCTAATAAGTTTAGAAGCATACTACTGCAACCAATAGCCACTGCTTGTCAACTCTTCACTCTCTTAAACTCAATTTATCAGCACACAATTCCAGCAGACTGATCTGTAAATACACTTTTAATATTTGTGCAGTAAAATCACAGCTATTTCAATATAAATTGTGTCTTTCACCCTGTTCAACCGATTTTCTGAGCACATAATTGCTGCAAACATCCTAGCCATATGCTATCAATTCTAAAATGGCAGCTAAGAACCGGAGGAAGGGTTATATACTGTATAAGAGATATCGATCCAAAACTCAAGAGTTCCAACATTTTATCAGAAATTAGTGCTTTGCCTTGATTTCAGATCCGAATTTGGCAAGAGATACCGTTACATGGCTTGGTTCAACTTGGAACCCCAAAAATTCAGATCTGACGGATTTCTCTGAATCCAAAGTGCTCATCGCTAATTAAACCTCATCAGGCTGCATTTACTTCACTGGATGACGCTGTTTAACTTGTTACTCATGGAAGGTTAATGTCAACAGTAATGTTTCATTTCAGGGTTCGTAACAGCGATTACACTAATCCACTGTACCTCTCACATGGGCATAGTCAATCTTCATGTTCTATTCATATATGACAAAGAATAAGCCATAGGGGCCAATATTCCAGAATAATGTAAGTACTGCAAACATGGTACAGTGTAGATAGACCTTCATACACTTACAATTTCAATCATAATATGCTTACTAAACATGAATACAGTGTTGTGTTAATTTTAAGTACTCCAGTCTATTAAATATTAAGTTATACAGCTTAGAAGAGCTAACGAGAATAGCATCCATTATAATGAGTAATAGGATTTTTACAGGTCAGTATTGAAAAGCAGGGACATAAATGTCCTTTGATAAATGTTTAATGGGTACTATCCCTGAAAATGTACAGTTGGCAACTACATATGCGATAAATCAATATCCTACAGAAGCAAACTGATCAAACTGAAGACACTGGAGAACACATATACAATATTATCATCCCTCGCAAACACGGATTCATCATAAATAGAGACTCATGTTGAAGCCTGCTACTGTGTTACTCTTTAATTGCCCTAATCTCTGGGTATTGGCAATTATCATTGCTCTGCGATTGTCAGTCAAGTTGTTTCTGTTAAGTGATAAGAAGATGGTTTGACACATTTCATTAATAAATGAATGGAAGCAATCTTTTATATAAAAATCATTGGTCTGTTTGTCTGTCCGGTTATACATTCTGACACCCCTGCTCCGATTGGAATGAAACTAACACAAGCTGGTCCAGTTGGATCCCGGCCAGGTTTTAGGGGGGTTAGGGACCTGTTTGGATCTCCCGTGTACGTTGGGCAGAACTTTGACCCGGGAAGCTTGTTCTGAGCCTTCATTCAATCACCTCTGCACCGATTGGGATGAAACCAACACGAGGTGGTCCAGTTGGATCCTAGCCAGATTTAAGGGAGGTTAAGGTCCCGGTTGGACCTCCCGTTGGTGTACGCTTGGCAGAACTTTGACCCAGGGTGCCTGTTGTGAGCCATCATTCAGACACCTCTGCAACGATTGGGATGAAACCAGTGCAAGGTGGTCCAGTTGGATCCTGGCCAGGTTTTAGGGGGTTAGGGTCCCAGTCAGACCACCCGTTGGTGTATGCTGAACAGAACTTTGGCCCGGGAGCCTGTTCTGGATTGTGCACTCAATGGATTTGGATGACACTTAATATAAAAACAAAAACAACACTGGGCAGCCACCTCATGGGTGTGTTGGAAGAGCTGCTAATTATTTTTAAAAGGTTGACAGTTACATCCAAATCATTGATAACTTAATAACTTGAAGATTTAAACCCGGGCAACGTTAGCTAGTGAAGAATATATTATGTCTAGATTATGTCTAGAATAGATGTGTTAATGTATGAGATATTGTTAGGCTGTAACATATTCAGTAACGGAGATTTAAGAAGTAGTGAAAACCTAACACAAATCTGAGATCCACAACTTTTAAAAGTGGATTTTCCCAGATTAATAGGATAGATACTAGATATATAATTAATTCTTTCCAGTAACTGAAGACGAAATCTCCACACTCATTTCATCATCACACCCTACAACCTGTCCCCTCGACCCTATTCCCTCCCAACTTCGTCGCTCCTTCTCCTCCACTGCATTCCAACCTCTAGCTCAACTCTTCAACCTGTCTTTTTACATCCTGCTTTAAACATGCACTCATCTCATCAATTTTAAAGAAACCATCTCTCAATCCAGCCTCTTTCTCCAACTACTGCCCTATTTCTCTCCTCCCCTTTGCCTCCAAACTACTTGAGCAATTAGTGTACAATAGCCTGTCTCACTTTCTCTTCTCTCACTCCATTCTCGACTCTCTGCAATCAGCCTTTCATCCCAAGCATTCCACTGAAACTTCTTTCACAAAAGTGATTGATGATTTACTTACTGCAAAGTTGAGGGTCATTTCTCCATACTCATTCTCCTGTACCTCTCTGCTGCTTTTGACGCTGTTGATTGCCCTCTTCTCCTACACACCCATCACTCCACTGGTGTTCATGACCCAGTTCTTTCCTGGTTCACTTCCTACCTATTGAATTGCTCCTTTAGCATTTCTCTATCTGACACGTCCTCCCCTCCACTCCCATTATGTGTTGGGGTCCCACAAGGCTTTGTTCTTGTCCCTTTACTTTTTTCATTGTACACCTCTTGGATCACTAATTCGCTTGTTCGGCCTCCAGTACCACCTCTACCACCTCTATGCTGATGACACCCAAATCTATATCTCTTCCCCTGACCCTACCCCGCTACCCTTCTGTACTATCTCGTGTAACTATCTGTCTTGCAGCTATCTCCAACTCTGATATCCCAATGCTACCTAAAGCTCAACATGTCCAAAACAAAGCATATTATCTTCCCTTCTGCCAGAATCACCACCTCCTCTTAAATCTCCCTCAATGTCAATAATACCACAATTTGCTCAGTCTCCCAAGCCCACTGCCTTGCACTTGGGTTCATGGTCAGGAAACTCCCCACACTTTAATCCCATTAGGAACTTGTGGTCAATCCACAAAGGTGGGTGGACAACCAAAAACCCACAAATTCTGACAAACTCCAAGCATTGATTAGGCAAGAATGGGCGGCCATCAGCCAGTATGTGGGCCAGAAGTTGATTGACAGCATGCCAGGGCGAATTGCAGAGGTCTTCAAAAAGAAGGGTCAACACTGCAAATATTGACTCTTTGCATAAACTTAATGTAATTGTCAATAACAGCCTTTGACACTTATGAAATGCTTGTAATTTTACTTCAGTATACCATAGCAACATTGTACAAAAATGTCTAAAAACACTGAAGCAGCAAACTTTGTGAAAACCAATACTTGTGTCATTCTCAAAACTTTTGGCCATGACTGTATTGTTCATTACACCACCAATGGACATGTAAGTAATATTATGTGTTTGAAAAAACTTATATGTGCTAATTCTGTCAATATTTGAAAGTTCCATTACATTAGATGTTATTTCAGAAGACAATTAATATACAGTGGAGGAGCTTGAGTCATCAATAAAGAGGTTTTTCCAATCGTAGTGTTGGAATTTTGCCAAATAAAGTACTGTATAAACATTAATAATGTTTTTATCGAAATAGAGAAATAGTGGAGGGTGTTAAGCCAGATGGACAATAGATGAACGATCATGTGGCACGGTAGATACCATCCCTAAACTGCAAATTTGTGCTAGGTCCAAGACCAGTAATAGGCAACCTGTTACACTGTAGGCCCTCTAACCTTCAAAAGGGCCGCACTTCACCCTTAATCTCAGTAATATTATATTTAACCAAAGAAAGAGACACCTATCTGTAATAACATTTCAGCAGGCATTTTCGGTGTGTATATTATCTTTATTAGTTTTCATAGTAATATAAAGTTAGTAACAACAATACATTATTATGTATGTTATACAAAATATTTGTATTTAACAATTGTTTTTAATATTATAAAGCTTAAACAAAAAAAATATTTACCAACCTTATCATTTAAAATAATTGTGCTAAAATATAATGAAACGCAAAGACAGAGGGAAGAACACCAGGAGAGATTGGTAAGAGGTGGAGGTAATAATATTATAAACATATACTGAGAGTACAAAAGAGAAAAGTATAAATCATCATCATCATCATTTATTTATATAGCGCCACTAATTCCACAGCGGTGTACAGAGAACTCACTCACATCAGTCCCTGCCCCATTGGAGCTTACAGTCTAAATTCCCTAACACACACAGACACACACACACACACACACACACACACACACAGAAGGACACACAGACTAGGGTCAATTTTGTTAGCAGCCAATTAACTTACCAGTATGTTTTTGGAGTGTGGGAGGAAACCGGAGCACCCGGAGGAAACCCACGCAAACACGGGGAGAACATACAAACTCCTCACAAATAAGGCCATGGTATTTTTTTTATTTTAAGATTAACAAGTGTTACAAGCTATAATTACTATATCTGATCTGACATCTAAGCAGGCAAGAGCTGGTAGAAGCCCAGCGGGCCGCCTGTTGGCCATCACTGTCCTAGAGGATGGTACATAAAGTTACTATTCCTCATTACTTGACCTCTTCTGTGTTACCCTACTTGCCTGGTACATGTAAGAGATACAGTCATGTCAGGCCAAGGTGAATAGACCTATCGGAATGTGTAATTATATGAAATGTACGTTCAAGGTGCTCATGGATCAGGTAAGTTTAGAGGGAAATGTAGGTGTCCTGGTATGAGTTATTAACAGCAAAAAAATATACTGCAGTTGGGCAATGCGTAAACTCTTTTCAAGTGAATGTTTTGAGTGTAATTGATTTAAATATATTTAGCAGCATTAATCTCTGTGTAACTGCGGGTATGTCTGCAAGCACAGTCTGTCTGTTCTCTACAAACATTTTTTTTTTTTTTTCTTAAAATGAAGACAAACTTACAAATTTGTTACATATATTTTGTATGTGTTCCTTCAAAATTACATTAAATGTTTGTTTTACAAGTCAGTAAAACTCCTCATAAAGAAGTAAAATAAGCATTTACATGTAAATACCTAAACAACAGGTGACCAATCACTTTCACTAGTAAAACAATCTGCCCAAGGACCAATCCCTGATGAGATCAGTAATATCACACGGCTGACTTTACAAAACTGCAGAGATGCAACCTGCAGTGCAAATCCAAGGCCATGTATCTATTTTATAGCCCATGTTTCTTGGTACTTACAAGGTATAGCAGTGGTGCAAAACCTTGCTGCCACTGATAGGAAAAGCAAGACAGAGCAGGGGATTTCTTGCTAACAGAGAATGATGCACGGAAAAGCACACAAATGCAAAAACACAGTGTCATGCTGTGAGATGTCAGTCTTTTTAAGGAGTGGTAATCCACTCATAAGACAATAGCTTGGGGGCATGACTTCATGAGCATGAGGGGCATGGTGAGGTCTGGAAAGGAATGAAAATAGGACAGAGACCAAACCCACCCTCTGGGTTTGATTCTATCCAGTAGAGATGGATGACACAAAGTTGTCTAGCATACACATTGATTGACTTCTACTACACACAATTAAGCAAATATTTTTTTTTTAATCCTTTGTCCCCTAGTGTTACACTAGAGCTTTGAACTATAAGACCACTAGCGTTCATAGTGCTCAAATCGTTCTGAAGTGAATGGGAAATATCACGCAGGAACGGTTAAGCTTTGATGATGCTGCATGCAGCGTTGTCTAAGGATGTGTGTACTGTGCACTGCAATGTGCAAGCACCAGTGATTTGAGTGCTATGAGCACCAATACTTTTCTGGCTGAAGAAGCGCTATACTTCATAATGCGAATGTGATTCCACCAATTAATGTAATACTCCTGAAGCACCCAAAATCTAATAAATTATATAAATAAGTTACACTTATTAGCAGCATTATATTGTTGCATTAATGTATAATAGTTCTCATTTTCTTTACTGAATATAAAACAACAAGTAAAAGAGATAAATGAGAGAATATGTACATTACAGCATGTCTCAGTGGTAGAAAAAAAAGTGATTTGCTTTCAATGCGAGGCAGATTATAATGGCTTGAAGCTTTCTAAATATTTTAGGAGTTTTTTTAGTAACAAAGGCAGTAGAGCAAGTGAATGTGCTTAATTTGAACTACTCAGTCGTACATGGGAAGTCACATGTCAGTGTCTGAAAGCTCTTGTGTGGCTTATTTTAGTTAAATCTCTAACCTTCCATGGCTGGATTTACAGCCATTCAGCATTCACGTGACTTTCATCAATGGGAGCAGAACGGCATGTGTAGGAACCAAGACCAAATATTTTATTTCTATGTATGTGTGTATATATGGAGCTTATACAGTATACTGTATGTATAAATAATACCTATAGAACTGGTGAGTTCTAATGTCATGACTTCAGTGGTCATTAGGAAAATGTGTGTATTGTAAGGAATCAAACACCCCTTACCGTAAAGTATTACAGATATTAGAAATCTCATTGGAGATCTATCACCTGTATAAAAGCGCTCAGCACATGGTATATGGTCACGGAACTGCTTGGTGATTTATAATATCTTTATAATTTACAGTAGGTGGTACATTATCCCATATACAACCAAAACAATAAAGTAAGCACATTTTACATGTTCACATGTGTAATATTATAAATAACCCTTAATGTGTTTACAAGGAACTGTTGTTTACAAAGGCCATGGTGCTGAATGGACAGCTGGAGTCTGGCAAGTCCCCTGAAAGCTGCGTATCACTGGAAGATGACCAGACGGACTTCCTCAGTCTTGGAGAGGAAGGAAGGACACGGTACTATCTCCTATTCTGTGAGATAAGCAAGGCTAAGCTTGTATGTTGGCAACACAATCTCTTATCCTTCTGTGAATATGGTAAACTTCCACTTGCACTAACAGACCCTTGTAGCTACAGAAGGGATCACCCCCAGCAATGATCGGCTGGATCTCATCCAGATAGGTCACCCACATGTTGATGTGTGTAGTTCCTGGAAAAATTCCCTATTATGTACTAGGTTTTATTTATTTATTTTAATTATTTTTATGCATGCAGAATAAGAGCTGGCAATTTTACTTTATGCTCTGTATAATATTTGTATTCAATACTCATATACTAAAAATAACAAAAATAATAATAATAATAATAATAATAATAATAATAATAATAATAATAACATGCTCAAACTGATTATTTGTAAGAGGTAAAATATGATCTTGCTGAGTAAGTATACTTAAAGACCAGACACATTTGGCCAAAGCATTATTCACTACAAAAGCTGTACATTTATTTGAATGTCTCTTTCAACCTTATATACTGGGACGTGATTGTCACCATTCTTTATGGTTCACTTGGACATTGCCAACAAACCACACATTTTATGCCACATATCGTTAAAGTAGAGGCTGGGACTGTGACAGAAGCACACAAAAAATATTGATCTTTCTATTTCCAGGCCAGAGGTAGGGGTGAAACAGAAAAGGGGCACACTCAAAACTGTTCTACAAACCTATTCCAGCTAGCCCTGATAATCCATTTGCAACAGAGCTCTAAATAATAGGAATGCAAGTATTCCAAGTTAAAGCATTCCCATGGGAAACAATGGGACAGCCCTGGGAAAATCAGGACACATAGGAGTCCTGCACGGGGTAATTTTCAGGGGAGGAGAGGTAATGCACATTCACCCATGTTACCCATTTACAAAAATGCAGAAGGGAAATTATAAGTAATTATTAATAGTGACCCTGTACATTCAACCCAGAGCCCTATAAACTGTTATGTTGGCTGTATGCTTTATATCACTGTTCAACTGATAAAAATTTCCAGATCAACAATCCCTACCTTAACACACGTCTCCTTCTTTTTTGGTCCCCTTCTTCTCTATTGTGATTGGCTGCATTGTTTTTAATAAAATTATAATGATAAAAATGTTTTGATCTGGAATCCAGCATGGTTAGTGCGCGGTGGCGTAACTTTCATTTCATAATATTTTATACTTTATTATACAACAAGCAAAATATATACATTTTCATTTAATTTTTATACATAGTTGCTATATGTAGATTATTAAGATCTCATGAGTTAAAAAACAACTTTAACCTTTACGAAAGTTGCAGCTGAATTAGACATGTCTATATGGTATAAATTATTTTATTTTTTTTACCTTTTATTTACTTTTCTTTACTACTTTGTCTTAATCAACTGTCTAGAATTCCTATTTATAGTAATGTAGTAGTGCATGAGCTAAATACTGATTTAAGATACATTCACCAAGGCAGCGTCAATCTTAAATAAGGCTCTAGATCATTCGAATTACAGTCAAGAGCTAAAAAAAATTAGTCTTTAGATATGTACACAGGACAACTATGCTAGAACTCATAAAAATATTAATGTACTAAAAAGCTCTTGAAATTTTGCTGCATGATTGCTCACAATGAACTTTGAAAAATGTGTGTATGTATGTTAAAATGAGTATTTAAGAAAAAATGTGCATATTTATAGTTTCAAATAGTAGCACTGAGTTATTTATTGAACACATCAGTGCGATTTATTTAGCTTGTACTGACACCAATTGGTGTTCATATCTCTCCAGATTCTTTCAGTATTGACATACAATAAAAGCAGAGGGTAGGCTCCAGCCCAGACAGAGGTATAGACGATTAGAGACAGCTTAGAAAGTCACTTCCCACAAACCAGCGTGGTGTGAAGGAGCAAGTCTTACACACGTCTATGTTAGGAATTTAATAAACAAATAGGATCAAGTGATTGAAAGGCACTACTAGAGTTTTCTCCTGCACGCAACACAAACTTTGTTCAATTTCCTAACAAGCAATCTGCAGAAGTATGAACAAGTGGGGATATGCTGACCACAATGGTAAGCTTTTCATAAAGTGCAGCTTTTATTATTAGTACTGGAGATATTCAACAAATGAGTTGCTGGTACAGTCACTAAAGTAAGTGAAATAACATAGCCAGTTATGGTTTCACATAGTTGTACATTCCAGTGAACAGCTTATTGAATACCATGGTGCAAGTAGCAGAAAAGAGATCTAAACCTTAGCTACCAGTTAGTTATTACCCAGTACAAATTAAGCTAATGTTGGATTGCTTGTGATGGGCTAGGACACTTTAGGTATTTTTGATCCATGCTATTATATAAGACTGTTGTTTGCATTGTATCTTGAATTTCAGCTAACATTCCTCTAGTAGATATGTGAATGAAAAAGGTAAAAAAAAAAAATTTATTTAAAAAAGTTTAATATGCAGGGTTGCACTGAACAGCAGATTCTCAAAGGAGCCCTGCAGGGTGAAACTACTTATTTGAAACAGGCTACAATTTAAATGTATTTTCACCAGATATTTGTTGTTCTGCTTAGTAGTGCAAATCTCTGCAAAGAGTGTTGACACTACATAGATACCTGACAAAATGGGATTTTTATGGCTTTATAGAAAAGAATGGTTAATGACATTTTGTATCTGCAAACAGAATGATTGAGCTATTTGTTCACACATGTGATAGTGATAGTATAACCGCTAATTAATTTGTAACTTATTCTTTTGGTCCTTGAACTATGCACGTGTCACTATCATAAGGCACAGTGTTACTCTGCATCAGATAGATAAGTATATGTGACCTAATGTGCAGAGTGTACACTTAACAGAGCTTCAAGATAGTACAATGAACTTGCCATATTTATTTTCTCCATTCTGCTGCTAAAAATGATAAATAAGTGCACATTATACTTTTGCAATGAAGCAATGTGTATAAAGTAAGGTATCTTTTTATAAACTTTCTTTTCACTTTTAGTGAGTTTATATCAGCTCTTCACTGGCTCAACAAGTGTAGTTCCTGAGCCAACATTCTGATCATATGTTCCACCGATTTACACTATACAGATTTAGGATCTCTTATCCAACATGCTTGGGAGTAATTGTTGTACAGATTAAGGGTTTTTCCATAAATAAGAGGACATGCCTAAAACATACTATATTACTTTTGTCACTGATCATTGTCTGTATATCCCCACACTCTCCCTAACACCCCCTTCCTCCTTAAATTTTGCAGTGCTAATCATGGTGATTGTAGTAGATAATGTTATGTGTCTGTGTACAAGAAATTATTACTAAACAGCAGCAATTATTTACCTTTTTTATTTCTCTGCTGCTCATAACTTTCTGTATAAAGGGTTTCCAGATAAATGACCGTATACCTGTGTTAGGCTGCTGGTCTGATCACCAACCCACAGAACTAGATGATGGAGGTCTTCACCTATAGCAGCCGCTTTTCCCTTAGAGCTAGATGTGCTCACCGGTACTCAGATGCCCCCAGGACTTAGGTCCAGGTGTAGTGTGGGTTGGTAATGCAGAACCAGAGCGGCAGGCCAGGAGACTGGGTAGAAAGCAGCGGATAGTCAAACAACAGCTGAGGTCAAGGGTCACAGGCAAGCAGGGTAGTCAATAGCACACCAAAGATCAGGATCACAGGCAAAGTAGCAGAGTCCAAGGTACAGGCCAGAGGGTCAGGGTCACGAGCAAACAGGCAGAGTCCAAAGTCCAGGCAGGGGTCATACACAGGGAATCCAACAGAGTATCCACAAGACAGGGTACAGCAAACAGGAGCAGGTCAGCAAGACTGGGTCAGAAACGCTATGACCGGCAGGGAGGCTAAGCCCTCCCTGCCTTAAATACATAGAGTAACCAATCAGGGCTAAGCCCGGTAACAATACAGCCTGGACTAATTAAACAAGGCCACATTAATCAGCCCACAGGCTGGGGAGATTTCAGCGTCTGCTCCCAGCTGTCCTGTTTGCCGGGGCACGCTGTGCAGTGAATCGGCGTCCGGCCATTGCCTTGGCAACGGTCGGACCTGCTGGCGGAAGTGACGTCCCACGGGGTAATAGATGAGTCGAGGCGGTGCCTGTGGCCACCACAGCTCCTAACAGTACCCCCTCCTTGAGGAGGGTTCAAAGAACCCTGACACCCAGGTTTCTTAGGGAATTTTTTGAAGAATTCCTTTAGATGCTTCTTAGCATGGAGTCGTCTCCATGTAACCCAGGACCGCTCTTCCAAACCGCGATTCTTCCACTGAACTAGGAAGTATACTTGACACTGCACTCTCTTAGAGTCGAGAATTTTCTGGATGACATACTTCCGAGATTTGTTCCAATCTGGTAAACGAGTACTAGAAAGCTGAGATTGGTCTGGGTATTACACAGGCTTAAGAAGAGAACAATGAAATGTGTTGGGGATCCTCAATGAGCCAGGGATTTTCAACATGAAAGCTACAGAGTTAATTTGCTTAACAATGGTAAATGGACCAATGAACTTAGGCCCCAGTTTCCTGCAGGGCTGTCTGAGCCTAATGTTGCGTGTCGAAAGCCCCACTTTTTGCCCCACTTTGATGGAACAGGTGGTATGGTGGCGATCCGAAAATTTTGTAGCAAAAAATGAGGATCATCTTAAAGAGGACTGTACTTTCTTCCAGATAGTTTTAAGATCAGTAGCTGTGGAACGAATCTGCGTAATACCAGTGGATTTGAGAGAATACAAGGAATTGGACCTGGGATGAAAACCAAAGTTACAATAGAGCAGAGAAACTTGAGTAGATGAATGACATGAATTATTATAGGCGAAATTCTGGTCTGTAGGTGATCACAAAAATGAAGCGGGTGAAGAAGAGTGACCAGCGGGCCTGTCTGGGGTTCAAGCGTTTGGCCGACTGAATGTACTGTAAATTCTTATGATCTGTAATAACGGAGATTTCATGTATAGTACCTTCTAGTCAGTGACGCCACTCCTCAAAGGCCCATTTAATTGGCAACAGCTCCCGATTGCCCACATCATAGTTGGCTTCTGCAGAAGAGAACTTACGAGAAAAATAGGCACATGGATGTAAGCGGGGAGTATGGGGTCCTTCTGGGACAAGATAGCACCAGCACCGGCGTCAGAGGCATCGACCTCTAGTACAAAAGGTATTTCTGGATTTGAATGTCTAAGGACTTGAGCAGACACAAAGGCTTTTTTCAAGGTCTCAAATGCGGTTACAGCTTGGGGCGGCCAGTTAGTTGGATCCATTCCTTTGAGGGTCAGGGCGACAATAGGAGCCACAATATCAGAAAAGCCACGTATGAATCTCCTATAATAATTGTCAAAGCCCAAGAATCTCTGCACTGCCTTGAGATTGTTGGGTTGTACCCAGTCAAGAATCGCTTGGACCTTGATTGGATCCATGGAGAACCCAGCAGAAGAGATAATGTATCCCAGGAATGATACCTTTTGAACCTCAAGCTCACACTTTTCCAGTATGGCATAAAGATGGTGTTCTTGTAGTTTCTGTAGAACCTGCTTGACACGACCCCGATGTATGGATAGCGACAGAGAGTACATGAGGATATCATCTAAGTAAACAACCACGAAGTGGTCAAGGAATTTCTGAAGAACTTTGTTAATCAAATCCTGAAATACTGCAGGTGCGTTGCTAAGACGAAATGGCATGACCAGATATTCATAGTGGCCAGAATGCATATTGAACGCTGTCTTCCATTCATCTCCTTCTTTGATACGGATGAGGTTATATGCTCCACGGAGATCGATTTTAGTGAAGACAGTAGCGCCTCTTAATTGGTCGAATAATACAGAGATGAGAGGAAGGGGATAGGTGTTCTTGGAGGTGATTAAATTTAATCCTCTATAGTCGATACAGGGTCTTAGTCCACCATCTTTCTTGGATCTGAAGAAGCATCCGGCTCCTACTGGAGATTTAGATGGCCTGATGAACCCTTTCTCTAAATTCTCTTCAATATAATTTTGCATGGGCTTGGTCTCAGGACCGGAAAGAGAATATAGGCGTCCCTTAGGCAATCTGGAACCAGGAATAAGCTCGATTGCACAGTCAAACTCTTAATGAAGTGGTAAAAAGTGTCAGCAGCTTTTTTAGAGAACAAATCCCAGAGCTCATGATATTGTGAGGGAAGCTGCTCAGGAATTGATTGTAGAATTCGAAGAGGTAAGGTTAAGGAAGACTGTGTACAGTAAGAGCTCCACTGGACAATTTCTCATTTTACCCAATCCACAACAGGGTTATGACGGGAAAGCCAGGTATGGCCCAGAAACAAGAGAACAGACAGTCAATCGATAAGGAAGAAGGTCAAGGACTCAGAATGGAGAGCTCCTATGTTTAATTGCAGCACAGACGTTTCCCAGATAATCTTGGCACCAGGTAATGGACTTCCATCTAAGCCACAGACGATAATAGCAGATTTGAGCTTCACTGTCGGAATTCCAGTAGAGCGGGCAAACCCGATGTGAAGAAGTTGCCTGCAGCTCCACTGTCAATAAAGGCCAACAGGGCCAAGGAACAGGTGACTTGTGCGGGAATCAAGATAGCATTTTTTGTGAAAAAAATTTGCAGACCTAGGTGAACCTTCCCCTCGTTCCCTAGGCATGCTCTTTTAGCGGTTTGTTGGGCAAGAGCGGGAGAGGAGGCCTTTAGTACCACAATAGAGACAAAGATCTTGTGACCGTCTTCTGTCTTTTTCCTCAGGAGAGAGGTGATATGCCCCTAGCTGCATGGGCTCCTCAATATCTGCAGGAACAGGGATACATGCAGAAGAAAAGGAAAGTGTCTCTTATTCTGCCTTCCTCTCCTTAATTCTCCTGTCAATCTTGATGGTGAGTTGCATGAGGGTTTCCAACGAGGTTGGGGAAGGATACTGCACCAGTGAATCTTTGATCTGTTCTGACAGCCCTAGGCGAAACTGGCTGCATAACGCTGGGTCATTCCATTCGCTATCAGATGACCATCGGCGGAACTCCACACAGTATTCTTCTGCAGAATGCCGGGCTTGCTTTAAAGTAGATGAGCCTCAGCAGAGGCCACTCGATCCAGGTCATCATAGAGTAAACCCAATGCATTAAAGAAGGCTTCTACCGACTGCATGGTAGGGCTCGTCTGAGGCAGAGTGAAAGCCCAAGACTGGGGATCACCCTGGAGGAGGGAGATGACAATCCCAACCCTCTGTTTTTCTGAACCAGAAAACAGAGGTCTCAGCTAAAATTTGAGTTTACAGCTCTCCTTGAAGTTCCGGAACAAAGTTCTATTTCTGGAGAACCGTTCCGGAAAATTTTATTTGGGTTTACCGGCAGGACCTGACATAGCTTGTGAAGTCCAAGAGGTCTCCTTTTGAGCGGACAAGCGCTGAGACAATCCCTGGATCATTTGTGACAGGGTCTGAATTTGACCAGCTAGAACCTGAGCTGGAGACAAGTTGGTTCCGCTTTCATCCATTCCAGATTTTCTACTCCCGGAATATTTGTAGGCCGGTTATAATGTTAGGCTGCTGGTCTGATCACCAACCCACAGAACTAGATGACGGAGGTCTTCACCTATAGCAGCCGCTTTTCCCTTAGAGCTAGATGTGCATGTCAGGGAATTTCATGTAAGAGGTGCTGAATACTGACGTAGTACTCACTCTGCATCAGTCCCATATGTCTGAAGCTCTGTCCTTAGTGCCGTGGCTGAGTGGAGAGCCCTATTCTTTCCCAACATCTGCTGTCATTACAGAGACACACTGCTGAAAATAAATAATTGCCGGCTACCTATCCATAACCATTTTTAAACTTGCGTATAAGTACATAGGCTACAGAAGTAATTAGCCTGATACATTCACAAATCAATGCTGTAATTTACTAAACACTCCCTAATTTCTATGTAAATAAGTTACAGTATGCAAACTGACATTAAATCAGTATATATTTAATCACGTTATTCATATTTAGATAGACAATTGTCAATAAAGGGCCATTTCAAAACCGCAAAAAGCCCTGTCCATAAAGCGATAGAGATTCAGGGAGGTAATAATGTAGTGGAAAAAAAATCAGATTTATCAGATGTAAAATCATTAGTGTATGGATCAATAATAATAGTGCTATTATGAACTTAGTACAAGTGTAATTTTTTAAGGTCGAAGTCTGAAGTACACGTCTATTGCTGAGTACAAGCTAACAGTAATTTCTGGGTCCACTCTATGTCTGACTGCCACGTTGTACACTCTCTATAATGGCTACGATGGTGTAGCGGAGTGGCTGGTTGGCACATCAGAAGTTGTGTAAAATAGAATTTCACAGGCCCGGTTGTATGGTAGAGATTCTGCCCAGAGCCCTACAAACTGTTATGTTGGCTGTATGCTTTATATCACTGTCCGACTGATAAAAATTTCCAGATCAACAATCCCTACCTTAACAAACGTCTCCTTCTTTTTTGGTCCCAATCTTCTCATTTGTGATTGGCTGCATTGTTTTTAACAAAATTATAATGATCAAAATGTTTTGATCAGGAATCCAGCATGGTTAGTGCTTAGTTGCGTAAATTTCATACTTTATTATACATTAAACAAATATATACATTTTCATTTAATTTTTATACATAGTTGATATATGTAGATTACTAAGAACTCATGAGTTAAAAAACGACTTTAACCTTAGAGAAACTTGCAGTTGAATTAGACATATCTAGATGGGATAAAATATTTTTTTTTTTCACCTTTAATTTACTTTTCTTTAATACTTTGTCTTAATCAACTGCCTAGTAGTGCATGAGCTAAATACTGATTAAGGATACATCCACCAAGGCAGCGTCAATCCTAAATAAGGTTTTAGGTCATGGTTGTCCAACCCGCGGCACGCATGCTGCCCAGCACGCCTGTAAATGTGGCCCAGAAGGAGTTTTGGTTGTGGCAAGGGGGGCAGCACTGTTAATGGAAAAAAAAAATCCTGCAAAAAAAAGAAAAGAAAATACTTACCTTGCGGTCACGTCAGCTGGTGCTCCGGCTCCCTCCCTTGTCTCCTCCGTGCGGTGCTCGCAGTGAATGTCGGGCGTGATGTCATCACACCCAACATTCATTGCGGAGCGCAGCACAGAGGAGTCACCCGCGCGTGAAGAATAATCAGCAGCACAGAATTGGAGAAAAGAAGAGAAGAGGACAGGAGAACAAGCCGATTAAAAGGTAAGTTAAGGGGGATTTTTTTATTTATTTCAAGGGATGCTGACCAGTGAATAAAAGTCACCTGGTCCTGGAGCATCATGGACCTTATCTCCCTGCTACATACTTCTACTTGTAATACTAATGGGGCATTATATATTATTCTCTTTGGCCCATTATAAGTTTTTATCCCTTAACTAACATAGTGGTGTAATTAGCAAAACAGGTCACAATTTGGGGTCACAGTGGTGTATATGTCAGGTACCGCAGGCCTGGTCAGGGCACCCTGATATACAATGCCTGGCTTAAATGCACTTTATTGATATTGCATCGAAACAATACAAAAAGTGATTATAGTATAATAACTAGAGGATTTTTTGAACAGGGCGATTGAAAGGTAAGTATAGGGGGATTTGAAAAAAAAGTGATATATATATATATATATATATATATATATATATCAATCACTTTTTTTCTCATATATATATATGTTAACTATGTTTTCTAGTGTTTTTTGGATGATCAGCTATCGTTATTGTTAGTGTATCTTATGTGCAGCCCAAACCAACTCGTCGTCTTCCAATGTGGCCCAGGGAAGCTAAAAGGTTGGACACCCCTGCTCTAGGTCATTCAAATTACAGTCAAGAGCTACAAAAAATTAATCTTTAGATATGTACACAGGACAACTATGCTAGAACTCATAAAAATATTAATGTACTGAAAAGCTCTTGAAGTTTTGCTGCATGATTGCTCACAATGTACTTTGAAAAATGTGTGTATGCATATTAAAATGAGTATTTATGAAAAAATGTGCATATTTATAGTTTCAAATGGTAGCACTGAGTTATATATTGAACTAAGGGTGTGCACCGGGCACTTTTGGTGTTTTTGGTTTTGGGTTCTGATTAGCTTGAGGTTTTGGATTCTGATATGTTTTGCCAAAACACCCCACGAAAGGTTTTGGTTCTGATTTTGGGTATTGGGTTCTGATTTTTTTTTAAAAAAGCATAAAAAGTGCTAAAATCCATATTTCGGTTTTTTTTGCACTCCTACACTATTATTAACCTCAATAACATTCATTTCCACTAATTTCCAGTCTATTGTGAACACCTCACACCTCACAATATTGTTTTTAGTCCAAAAGGTTGCACCGAGGTAGCTGGATGTCTAAGCAAAGCGACACAAGTCGGCGGCACAAACACGTAGCCCATCGTAGGTGGCTGTGTAGGCTTGAATGGCCTTTTTCTGCTCCTCCATCCTCTGCAGCATATAGAGGGTGGAGTTCAAGCGCGTCACTACCTCTTGTTTTTGTTGATGACAGGGCATGTTCGTGCTTTTTTGATGTAGCAGGAACAGTGAACGTAGTTTAATATCTGATACTAAGATTTCTGGACTGCGTAGTGGAGTGGCCCCGGTACCCAATTTGGTAGCGGGGCCACAATACCTCCTTCAACTTGTCTAAATTCCACTGCACAGATGGCTGCTCCTTCATTCTCTGCAGCATATAGAGGGTGGAGTTCAAGCGCGTCACTACCTCTTGTTTTTGTTGATGGCAGGGCAGGTTCATGCTTTTTTGATGTAGCAGGAACAGTGAACGTAGTTTGATATCTGATACTAATATTTCTGCACTGCAGGAACAGTGAAGGTAGTTTAATATCTGATACTAATATTTATGCACTGCAGGAACAGTGAACGTAGTAATATAGATTGCAGTTCCTATTTTTTGGACTGCTTAAACAGTGAACGTAGTAATATAGATTGCAGTTCCTATTTTTTGGGACTGCAGGAATATATTGCTCTAAAATATTTTTTATACTTTTTAAATTATTTTTTCATTATTTTTTTTTATTATTTTTTTAAAATTTTTAGATTTTATTATAATTATAAAATTACTATGGACTTAGCCCAAAAAAACTCAAGAGAAAAGCACCACTGGACTCAGCAGGACAGACACTGGCCAAAGCACCACTGGAATCAGCAGAACAGAGCACTGGACAAAGTACTACTGGACTCAGCAGGACAGAGCACTGGACAAAGGACCACTTGACTATAGTAAATTAGTATAACAGAGCACAGGATATCAACCTCCCTCGACAGTGATCGCAGGGAGAATGAAGATGGCGGCCGCGAGCGGGGCATTTATGACATCCGAGTCTCGCGAGATCCGACGCGAGACTTGGATGTCAAAGCCTCGTTTTGGATTCGTTTGGCGGCCGGAAGTACCCAAACAGTGCTCGGATCCCTTCGGATCCGCACTGTTCAGGTGGGCTCGGACTTCGGTAATCCGAGCCCGCTCATCCTTATATTGAACACATCAGTGCGATTTATTTAGTTTGTACTGACACCAATTGGAGTTCATATGTCTCCAGATTCTCTCAGTATTGACATACAATAAAAGCAGAGATTAGGGTCCAGTCCAGACAGAGGTATAGACGATTAGAGGCTGCTTAGAAAGTCACTTCCCACAAACCAGCATGGTGGGAAGGAGCAAGTCTTACACACGTCTATGTTAGGAATTTAATAAACAATAGGATCAAGTGATTGAAAGACACTACTAGAATTTTCTCCTGGACGCAACACAAACTTTGTTCAATTTCCTAACAAGCAATCTCCAGAAGTATGAACAAGTGGGGATATGCTGACCACAATGGTAAGCTTCTCATAAAGTGCAGCTTTTATTATTAGTACTGGAGATATATTTAACAAATGAGTTGCTGACACAGTCACTAAAGTAAGTGTAAAAACATAGCCAGATATGGTATCACATAGTTGTACATTCCAGTGAGCAGCTTATTGAATACCATGGTGCATCACTGTACAAAAACATAAAAAACAGGAACATATATGTCCTGATAGAGAGCTGGACTCTAAATGGGCGTAATGTATGCTCATAAAAGCCAGACAAGAAAAGATACTGAGCCATATGCTTCTCTAATAGCGCTTTATAAATCGATGATAATGATGATGATCTTAAGATCCATGTAGGTAGGTATCAGTAGCATATGCACACAGTTTAAGCCAGGCACACGTCACAGACACTTATGTCCCTCGTGCGCCCATATTTTTATCCATTTGTTTTATGTGCAACAAATACATTCATTATTAGGCAACAAGAAAACAAATCCCCATCTAGTGTAAGAAAGAAAAAGTTTTGCTTAAACACACAAAAGCATAATCTATACCCCAGGGATGAAGAAAGCATCAATTAACTACAGTAATGCAATTGCAAGCAGCCAATTGCAGTCGGTTTGCTAGTGCCCAAGACGTCATTAACATCATCTGCTTTTTGCACCTGCCCCTGACCTCCCGCAAATAATATGGGTTTCAAGACTTTTCCCTATGTCCACGTGGCAGAATCACACAACACTGCATGGGCACCTATCCATGCGCCCACCTTCTAGGTATGTCAGGGAATTTCACGCAAGAGATGCTAAGCACACCGGCGTAGTACTCACTCTGTATCAGTCCCATAATGGCAAATGTCTAAAGCCCTGTCCTTAGTGCCGTGGCTGAGTGGAGAACCCTCTTCTTTCCCAACATCTGCTGTCATTACAGAGACACACTGCAGAAAATAAATAATTGCTGGCTACCTATCCATAACCAGTTTTAAACTTGCGTATAAGTACATAGGCTACAGAAGTAATTAGCCTGATACATTCACAAATCAATGCTGTCATTTACTAAACATTCCCTAATTTCTATGTAAATAAGTTACAGTATGCAAACTGACATTAAATCAGTATATATTTAATCACGTTATTCATATTTAGATAGACAATTGTCAATAAAGGGTCATTTCAAAACCACAAAAAGCCCTGTCCATAAAGCGATAGAGATTCAGGGAGGTAATATTGTAGTGAAAAAAAAATCAGATTTATCAGATGTAAAATCATTAGTGTATGGATCAATAATAATAGTGCTATTATGAACTTAGTACAAGTGTAATTTTTTAAGGTCGAAGTCTGAAGTACATGTCTATTGCTGAGTACAAGCCAACAGTAATTAAATTATCTGGGTCCACTCTATGTCTGACTACCACGTTGTACACTCTCTATAATGGCTGCGATGGAGTAACGGAGTGGCTGGTTGGCACATCAGAAGTTGTGTAAAATAGAATTTCACAGGCCCGGTTGTATGGTAGAGATTCAGCGCAGAGCCCTACAAATTGTTATGTTGACTGTTTCAATTTATAATATTTCAATTTATAATATTTTATGCTTTATTATACGTTAAATAAAATTATATACATTTTCATTATATTTTTATACATAGATGCTATATGTAGATTGCTGAAAACTCATGAGTTAAAAAACGACTTTAACCTGTCAGGCGCCGTCCTGATTCTGCCTCTAGTTGGGTGTCTACCTCCATGTGATACCTGCTTCCCGTTGCATAGCGACGCACATTCCCATTCGATTTCGCATGCGTACGCTGAGCTTGGCTACCGTTGCTTAGCGACTGGAGACTCTCTTCATATTTACAATCCATGCGCAGGTCATCGGTCCGTCGCATGCAACAGTTGGCGATTGATTGCGTTCCTCCCACCATTTGTGGCAGCACCTATCACGGATCTCTTTCTCTATATAAAGAGTACTCGGACACCATTTGCTTGCCAGAGTATTTGGTCTTTAGCCTTGCTCCAGCGTTTGTTCCTGTGTTACTGCCTATTTGGATTCTGACCCCGGCTTGTTCCTGACTTCTCCTTTGATTCCTGATTTTGGTTTAGAGTGATTCTTGGTTCTGACTCGGCTTCCTGACTATTCTACTCCTCCTGATTTGGCTGTGTTTGGTCTCTCTGGTATTGACCTGGCTTGCTGACTGTTCTGTGCATTGCTGCTTCTCGGCAACCCTCCTGGATCCTGGTGCCTCCTCACCGCTGCCTCATTTGATACCTCGCCAGATAACTGATACTGAGGGCCGGGACCTGCACGCCTCTTGCAGCTAAGTCCATACCATCTTGCGGGGGTCCCTGGTGAAAACCAGAGGCGTGTTAGACTCTGCGCCTCAGTACTCAGTAGCGCCAACTGCTGGTAGGTGTCACCAACTTCATCTTCGTGATTGTGACATAACCTTAAAGAAAGTTGCAGTTGAATAAGACATGTCTAGATGGTATCAATTATTTATTTTTTTACCTTTAATTTACTTTTCTTTAATACTTTGTCTTAATCAACTGCCTAAAATTCTTATTTATAGTAATGTAGTAGTGCATGAGCTAAATACTGATTTAGGATACATCCACCAAGGCAGTGTCAATCCTAAATAAGGCTCTAGGTCATTCCATTTCCAGTCAAGAGCTACAAAAAAAATTAATCTTTAGATATGTACACAGGACAACTATGCTAGAACTCCTAAAAATATTAATGTACTGAAAAGCTCTTGAAGTTTTGCTGCACGATTACTCATAATCATCAATGCTGTATTTTAATAAACACTACCTAATTTCTATGTAAATAATTTACAGTATGCAAACTGACATTAAATCAGTATATATTTAATCACGTTATTCATATTTAGATAGACAATAGTCAATAAAGGGCTATCTCAAAACTGCAAAAAGCCCTGTCCATAAAGCGATAGAGATTCAGGGAGGGAATAATGTTGTAGCGGAAAAAAAACCCTGATTTATCAGATGTAAAATCATTAGTGTATGGATCAATAATAATAGTGCTATTATGAACTTAGTACAAGTGCCATTTTTTAAGGTCGAAGTCTGAAGTACAGGTCTATTGCTGAGTACAGCTAACAGAAATTACATTGTTATCTGGGTCCACTCTATGTGTGACTGCCACGTTATACACTCTCTATAATGGCTACGATGGTGTAGCGGAATGGCTGGTTGGCACACCAGAAGTTGTGTAAAATAGAATTCCACAGGCCCGGTTGTATGGTAGAGATTCAGCCCAGAGCCCTACAAACTGTTATGTTGGCTGTATGCTTTATATCACTGTCTGACTGATAAAAATTTCCAGATCAACAATATCTTTCTTAACAAACTTCTCCTCCTTTTTTGATCCCCTTCGTCTCTATTGTGATTGGCTGCATTGTTTTTAATAAAATTATAATGATAAAAATGTTTTGATCAGGAATCCAGCATGGTTAGTGCTTAGTTGCGTAAGTTTCATTTCATAATATTTTATGCTTTATTATACATTAAACAAAATATATACATTTTCATTTAATTTCTATACATAGTTGCTATATGTAGATTGCTAAGAACTCATGAGTTAAAAAACGACTTTAACCTTAAAGAAAGTTGCAATTGAATTAGACATGTCTAGATGGTATAAATTAATTATTTTTTTTACCTTTAATTTACTTTTCTTTAATACTTTGTCTTAATCAACTGCCTAGTAGTGCATGAGCTAAATACTGATTTAGGATACATCCACCAAGGCAGCGTCAATCCTAAATAAGGCTCTAGGTCATTCAATTTACAGTCAAGAGCTACAAAAAAATAATCTTTAGATATATACACAGGACAACTATGCTAGAACTCATGAAAATATTTATGTACTGAAAAGCTCTTGAAGTTTTGCTGCATGATTACTGATAATGTATTTTGAAAAATGTGTGTATGCATGTTAAAATGAGTATTTAGGAAAAAATGTACATATTTATAGTTTCAAATAGTAGCACTGAGTTATATATTTAGCACATCAGTGCGACTTATTTAGTTTGTATTGACACCAATTGGTGTTCATATGTCTCAAGATTCTCTCAGTATTTACATACAATAAAAGCAGAGGGTAGGGTCCAGTCCAAACAGATGTATAGACGATTAGAGACAGCTTAGAAAGTCACTTCCCACAAACCAGCGTGGTGTGAAGAGGTCCAGGCTGCAAAAGAAGCAAGTAATTGAAAGGCACTACTAGATTTTTCTCCTGCGTGCAACATAAATTTTGTCCAATTTCCTAACAAGCAATCTGCAGAAGTATGAGCAAGTGGGGATATGCTGACCACAATGGTAAGTTCTTCATAAAGTCCCGTTTTTATTATTAGTACTGGAGATATTCATCAAATGAGTTGCTCGCAAAGTCACTAAAGTAAGTGTAAAAACATAGCCAGTTATGGTATCACATAGTTGTACAGTGAACAGCTTATTGAATACCAAGGTGCATCACTGTACAAAAACATAAAAAACAGGAACATATATGTCCTGATACAGAGCTGGACTCTAAATGGGCGTAATGTATGCTCATAAAAAAACAGACAAGAAAAGATGCTGAGCCATATTCCTCTCTATTAACGCTTTATTAATCGATAATGATGATCTCAAGATCCATGTAGGTAGGTATCAGTAGCATATGCACCCAGTTTAAGCCAAGCACACGTCACAGACACTTATGTCCCTCGTGCGCCCATATTTTTATCCATTTGTTTTATGTGCAACAAATACATTCATTATTAGGCCCCAAGAAAACTCCCCATCTAGAGTAAGAAAGAAATACTTTTTCTTAAACACACAAAAGCATAATCTGTGCCCAAGGGATGAAAAAAGCCTCAATTAACTACAGTAATGCAATTGCAAGCAGCCAATTGCAATCGGTTTGCTAGTGCCTGAGACGTCATTAACATCATCCGCTTTTTGCACCTGAGTGGAGAGCCCTCTCCTTTCCCAACATCTGCTGTCATTACAGAGACACACTGCAGAAAATAAATGATTGCCGGCTACCTATCCATAACCAGTTTTAAACTTGCATATAAGTACATAGGCTACAGAAGTAATTAGCCTGATACATTCACAAATCAATGCTGTAATTTAATAAACACTCCCTAATTTCTATGTAAATAAGTTACAGTATGCAAACTGACATTAAATCAGTAAATATTTAATCATTTTATTCATATTTAGATAGACAATAGTCAATAAAGGACAATTTCAAAACCGCAAAAAGCCCTGTCCATAAAGCAATAGAGATTCAGGGAGGTAATAATGTTGTAGTGAAAAAAAATCATATTTATCAGATGTAAAATCATTGGTGTATGGATCAATAATAATAGTGCTATTATGAACTTAGTACAAGTGTCATTTATTAAGGTCGAAGTCTGAAGTACAGGTCTATTGCTGAGTACAGCCAACAGTAACTACATTGTTATCTGGGTCCACTCTATGTGTGACTGCCACGTTATACACTCTCTATAATGGCTACGATGGTGTAGCGGAGTGGCTGGTTGGCACATCAGAAGTTGTGTAAAATAGGATTCCACAGGCCCGGTTGTATGGTACAGATTCAGCCCAGAGCCCTACAAACTGTTATGTTGGCTGTATGCTTTTTATCACTGTCCGACTGATAAAAATTTCCAGATCAAAAATCCCTACCTTAACACACGTCTCCTTCTTTTTTGGTCCCCATCTTCTCTATTGTGATTGGCTGCATTGTTTTTAATAAAATTATAATGATAAAAGTGTTTTGATCAGGAATCCAGCATGGTTAGGGCTTAGTTGCGTAAGTTTCAATTAATAATATTTTATGCTTTATTATACGTATATAAATAAAATTATATACATTTTCATAAAATTTTTAGACATAGATGCTATATGTAGATTGCTGAAAACTCATGAGTTAAAAAACGACTTTAACCTATCAGACGCCGTCCTGATTCTGCCTCTAGTTGGGTGCCTACCTCCATGCGATACCTGCTTCCCGTTGCATAGCGATGCACATTCTCCATTCGATTGCTCAGCGACTGGAGACTCTCGTCATGTTAACAATCCATACGTTAGCGCAGGTCATCGGTCAGTCGCATACAACAGTTGGCGATTGATTGCGTTCCTCCCGCTATTTGTGGCAGCACCAATCTGGGATCGCTTTCCTCTATATAAAGAGCACTTGGACACCATTTGGTTGCCAGAGTATTTGTGCTTCAGCCTTGCTCCAGCGTTTGTTCCTGTTTTATTGCCTATTTGGATTCTGACCCCGGCTTGTTCCTTACTTCTCCTTTGGTTCCTGATTTTGGTTTAGAGTGATTCTTGGTTGTGTCTTGGCTTCCTGACTATTCTACTGCTCCTGATTTGGCTGTGTTTGGTCTCTCTGGTTTGGACTATCTTGCTGACTATTCTGTGCATTGCTGCTTCTGGGCAACCCTCCTGGATCCTGGTGCCTCCTCACTGCTGCCTCATTGGATACCTCGCCAGCTAAGTGATACTGAGGGCCGGGACCTGCACGCCTCTTGCAGCTAAGTCCATAACTCCGTGCAGGGTCCCTGGTGAAATCCAGAGGCGTGTTAGACTCTGCGCCTCAGTACTCAGTAGCGCCAACTGCTGGTAGTTGTCACCAACTTCATCTTTGTGATTGTGACATAACCGTTAAAGAAAGTTGCAGTTGATCTAAATTAGACATGTCTAGATGGTATAAATTAGTTATTTTTTTTACCTTTAATTTACTTTTCTTTAATACTTTGTCTTAATCAACTGCCTAATATTCCTATTTATACTAATATAGTAGTGCATGAGCTAAATACTGATTTAGGATACATCCACCAAGGTAGCGTTAATCCTAAATAAGGCTCTAGGTCATTACAATTACAGTCAAGAGCTAAAAGAAAATAGTCTTTAGATATGTACACAGGACAACTATGCTAGAACTCATAAAAATATTAATGTACTGAAAAGCTCTTGAAGTTTTGCTGCATGATTGCTCACAATGTACTTTGAAAAATGTGTGTATACATGTTAATATGAGTATTTATGAAAAAATGTGCATATTTATACTTTCAAATGGTAGCACTGAGTTATATATTGAACACATCAATGCGATTTATATAGTTTGTACTGACAGCAATTGGTGTTCATACCTCTCCAGATTCTCTCAGTATTGACATACAGTAAAAGCAGAGGGTAGGATCCAGTCCAGACAGATGTATAGATGATTAGAGACAGCTTAGAAAGTCACTTCCCGCAAACCAGCGTGATGTGAAGACGCAAGTCTTACACACGTCTATGTTAGGAATTTAATAAACAATAGGATCAAGTGATTGAAAGGCACTACTAGAATTTTCTCCTGCACGCAACATAAACTTTGTTCAATTTCCTAACAAGCAATCTGCAGAAGTATGAACAAGTGGGGATATGCTGATCACAATGGTAAGTTTTTCATAAAGTCCCGTTTTCATTATTAGTACTGGAGATATTCATCAAATGAGTTGCTGACACAGTCACTAAAGGAAGTATAAAAATATAGCCAGATATGGTTTGACATAGTTGTACATTCCAGTGAGCAGCTTATTGAATACCAAGGTGCATCACTGTACAAAAACATAAAAAACAGGAACATATATGTCCTGGTACGTAGCTGGACTCTAAATGGGCATAATGTATGCTCATAAAAAGCCAGACAAGAAAAGATGCTGAGCCATATGCTTCTCTAATAGCACTTTATAAATCGATAATAATGATCTTAAGATCCATGTAGGTAGGTATCAGTAGCATATGCACACAGTTTAAGCCAAGCACACGTCACAGACACTTATGTCCCTCGTGCACCCATATTTTTATCCATTTGTTTTATGTGCAACAAATACATTCATTATTAGGCACCAATAACACAACTCCCCATCTAGTGTAAGAAAGAAAAAGTTTTGCTTAAACACACAAAAGCATAATCTATGCCCCAGGGATGAAGAAAGCATCAACTAACTACAGTAATGCAATTGCAAGCAGCCAATTGCAATCGATTTGCTAGTGACAGTGCCCAAGACGTCATTAACATCATCTGCTTTTTGCACCTGAACTTCTGGAAATAATCCGGGTGTTCAGACTTATCCCCACGTCCACGTGGCAGAATCACACAACTCTGCATGGGCACCTATGCCTGCGCCCACCCTCTAGGTATGTCAGGGAATTTCACGCAAGAGGTGCTGAACACTGAAGTCGTACTCACTCTGCATCAGTCCCATAATGGCAAATGTCTAAAGCCCTGTCCTTAGTGCCGTGGCTGAGTGGAGAGCCCTCTTCTTTCCCAACATCTGCTGTCATTACAGAGACACACTGCAGAAAATAAATAATTGCTGGCTACCTATCCATAACCAGTTTTAAACTTGCATATAAGTACATAGGCTACAGAAGTAATTACCCTGAAACATTCACAAATCAATGCTGTAATTTAGTAAACACTCCCTAATTTCTATGTAAATAAGTTACAGTATGCAAACTGACATTAAATCAGTATATATTTAATCACATTATTCATATTTAGATAGACAAAAGTCAATAAAAGGCCATCTCAGAATCGCAAAAAGCCCTGTCCATAAAGCGATAGAGATTCAGGGAGGTAATAATGTTGTAGTGAAAAAAAATCAGATTTATCAGATGTAAAATCATTAGTGTATGGATCAATAATAATAGTGCTATTATGAACTTAGTGCAAGTGTCATTTTTTAAAGTCGAAGTCTGAAGTACATGTCTATTGCTGAGTACAGCCAACAGTAACTACATTGTTATCTGGGTCCACTCTATGTCTGTCAATATCAGCAATATGCAAACATACTCCGATCAGCCACAACATTAAAACCCCTGATAAGTGGAATTAATAACATTGGTTATCTCATTACAATGGTACCTGTTAAGGGGTGGGATATCATAGGCAGCAAATGAGCAGTCAGTTCTTGAACTTGATGTTTTGTAAGCAGGGAAAATGGGCAAGTGTAAGGATCTGAGCGACTTTGACAAGGGCCATGTTGTGATGACCAGAGGACTGTGCCAGAGCATCTCCATAACGACAGGTCTTGTGGGGTGTTCCATATAAGCAGTGGTTAATACCTACCAAAAGTGGTTCAAGTAAGGACAACCGATAAACCGACGACAGGGTCATGGGTGCCCAAGTCTCATTGACATGAATTGGGAGCGAAGGCTCGCCTGTCTGTCCAATCCCACAGAATAGCTACTGTAGCAGAACTTGCTGAATAAGTTAATGCTGGCTATGATTAAAAGATATCAGAGCACACAGTGCATCACAACTTGCTGCAAATGGGGCTGCTTAGACAAGTGCTGCAGCAGATTATCTAGACAAATCAATCACAATAGACTTTTAGTGAATAATACAGATGACATTTATCACACAAAAATCAGTAGAGATACAACAAGGGTTAATCCAACTTTTTCAGTCAAGATGCTTTAGAAGAAATAACTGTATACTTGGGTCACTCTACAAGAGACAGAACCCCCGGGGGAAATTGTAATCCGCAGGTTAAAGCAAGGTTTCAACTTGAAGCATATGTGACTCCTGAACTCAGTGTAAGAAACAGTAATTCTGCACACTACACAATTTCCAGTGTAAGGAACACAATCTTCACTCAGTAATCCATCTAATGGAATAAACAGATCTCCCAGCAAATTTCTCCTCGGCAACTATTGTCGGCAGTTTCACAATGGGATCAAGTTTCTTAATCAATATAGGCAAACTCTTGTGACAATGATTTCTCTTAATGTCCCTAGCACTCTGTGTCAGCTTGCAGATAATCTTTATATACAGCTGATTTGGTTGGAATAACCTCTGTCTTCAGACAGCAAAATAACCTCTCAATAACAATGTTACAGTCCCGGTCAGAGGTTTTAATAACACAGTTTGATGTCTCACTTGTTCACTTTAATAACTTGAACATAGCGAAGCAAAATAAACATGAATGTATCTGTCTTACATCTGATGCGCAGTCTGAGGGCTGAGTCTTTTCCTTTACTCCAAACAGGCCCGGCGCTCCCATTAGGCAACCTTAGGCAGTTGCCTAGGGCGCCGGGACCTGCAGGGCGCCGCTGACTAGATTTTCTAATCTAGTCAGAGGCTCAGGAGAGGGTTGCCGCCGCCACTGTTTTTCAGTGTCCGCAACGCATCGGTGAAGTATCACACTCTCACTGATAGACAGTGTGAATAAACTTCTTTCCCGGCGCCCCCCTCCCCTTCCAGCATGCATCACTCCGCCTCCTGTGTGAAGAAGGCGCGGATCACCTAGAGAAAAGAAAGAAAAGGTAAGTAAAATCTACTTATTTTTTTAGTGTGTTCGCGGCAGGGGGGGGGGGGGGGGGGGGGCGGCGAAATTTTGCCTAGGGCGCCGTAAACCCTAGCACCGGCGCTGACTCCAAAGAGCCTTCCTTCTGGGCTAGCTTTTAAACCTGGAACTTTAGCTGCAAACATCCCTCTAGGCAATAGTCCAGCAACAGCTTTTATCCCAACCAGCATTAATACAGCACAACTCACACCAACCAGCAACTACCCTCTAGTCCCCAACAGTCTGTTTTTGGCTCCTCCCTTTTCCCCCTAGAATTTCCTGGAGAGCCTTCTAGTACATTCTGGCACCGAAATGCCAATTCTTTGCAGGCATTTTTTTTAACTTGTTGCAGTGTCTAACTGTCAAGTGTAGACAGGGGCTCTAGTGTGCAGCCTGGGGCTGTAATTTACAATATGTCCAACCCAAAATGGCTGACACAATTTGCAATAAACTTCCCAGAGGCAAAAAGGATTTGTGAGTGCTCGTAGACAGTAGACATAGCAATAGTGCTCAATGTCAAGCAGCAGCTGCAAGGGCAAATAAAGTATTGGCATGCATAAAAAGGTGCAAAGATGCAATTGAAGACAGTGTAACTTTGCCACTGTATAAATCGTTGGTAAGACCTCATCTTGAATATGCAGTACAGTTCTGGGCACCACTCTATAAAAAAGATAATTTGGAACTAGAAAGGGTTCAGAGAAGGGCGACAAAATTGATAAAGGGTATGGAGTCATTAAGTTATAAGGAACGGTTAGCCAGTTTAGGCATGTTTACTTTATAAAAGAGGCGTCTAAGAGGAGATATGATTACTATGTACAAATACATTAAGGTTCAATACAGAGAACTTTCATGGGAACTTTTTACCCCAAGGACTGTACACAGGACACGCAGTCACCTGTTAAGGTTAGAGGAGAGGAAATTTCACAACCAGCAAAGGAAGGGGTTCTTTACAGTAAGGGCAGTCAAGATATGGAATTCACTGCCAGGGAAGGTTGTGATGGAAAATTCAATAGATATGTTTAAGAAAGGGTTAGACAAACTTTTAGTGGAAAAGTGTATCCAAGGATACGACCGTTAATTAAAATGAAGGATAGTAGTGGATATAGGATATAAATAGGACTGCAATATTGGGTCTGGGGGGATTTCACAATTTAAACAGATTGTCGGTTGCTTACTCTGGATCAATTTCAAATATAAGTGAAGGATCGCAGGAGATCCAAAATAGGTTGAACTTGATGGACTGGTGTTTTTTTTCAACCTCATCAACTATGTTACTATGATAAATGTAGTTTTCTGAATGAGTGCATTCAGTAATATACCTGTGATTCTCAGGGTATTACAATGGCAGAGAGAGAGGCTAAAAGCAACATTTCTCTATCAATATAGAAAATCAATATACAGTGGACAGTGGGTTTGGTGTTCTGCAATCCCCTAAGTACTCTCCTGCTGCCAGTCGCCAACCTAATACCATGCAGTGAGGGGGGGCCTAGTGATACTGGTCATTCCAGAACTGAAAGCCCAAACCGTGCTTCACTGCACATGCTATGTTATCCGTGATGTGTGTAATACCCATGGCCCTATGTTTGCATTGTACAGATAAGAAGTGGTTTAGAGTTAGACACAAGTGCATTTGTGGGTTGTACTTTTGTGCATCACCAAAAATTTGTCACATTGCACAAAACTTGTGCCAGCAGGGCCTGATTAAAGGTTCAGGCCAGGGCTAATACACTCGAGGCGCCCCAGACTTACTCGGCTCCATTTGACTTTTTAAAAAGGTCACAGCAATCTTTGTCACTCATTTAGTTTTCATTAAAATCAGAACTGTATAGCAAAAGGGGGAAATGGATGAGCGCTACTGAGGGTGAAGATGTGAAGGGGGCTGCCTCTCCAGCATCTGTCGCCGTCCTTGTCTCTCCTTCAGCCTTTACCATGATAAGCCACCAAGACTAAAACCTTACAATATTTTTCTTTCATATTATCTTTTTACTTTGGAGAACAACTATTCTCTTATATTTAAAATTTATTTCCGTTTATACCTCTCCTAGTCACAATTCAGCACCCCGAAAAATGTCGGTAGATGTTTGTGTTAATAGAAGACACATTTCACATTCAACAAAAAGAGGTCTTTACCGTTAAAGCCAGTGGTTCAAGTGGAAACTTAGTAAGGGCGGTATGGGAAATGTAAATGAATGTAATTTGATAGTTGTACAATGAAAGCAGTAGGAGAAGTGGCGGTTTGGCATACCACCATGGATCAGCCCACTTCCATCACTGGTTAAACCACTGAAAATATGGAACAAACTATGGTAAAGATATACAATTTGCAGTGTGAAGTTAAATTTTAATGGTTTAAATTACATGTTTTATTTCCACCAACAATTTGTATTATTGTGACAATTATCTGTATTTCCACAAATAGTCTCCACTTTGCAGTGAAACAAAATACAAATTCCAGTTCCTGAAATACAATTTTTTTTTAATATAAAGAGCACCAGGAGAACTCTCCTTCAGGACTCCCGCAGTTCAAGAGATACATACAGCTTATAAACAATACTTTACAGGCGTAACACGGTGGAGAAGTTTGATAGTAAACTTTGCTCCAAGTAAAGTTGTCAGCGCTGGTCATCTCCTGAACTGCAGGGAACCTGAGCAGAAAAACCAGAGTTGTTCAGCTATATAGGGGGGTTTACTACATACTTGTCTGTATTTGAAGAACCATTTCAGTGAGATTGAGACAGCAGAGACAGCACGCATAGAGTGGCGCACCACTGGAGGGGGTGTGTCCTGCTACACCAATGGGCACATCTATTGCAGCATGTTTAACACCGCCAAGTGGAGCCTATAGTGTAAGCAGCATGTTGCCATAGGGTGTCTGTGTATGAGCTGAAGGGAAGATTATTTTTATTTTACTGTAAAAGTCACGACAATGCTGGTAATAACCTAGCAGCGCAGCAATGAACTTACTGCCGTACTGCTTGATAAATAATAAAATCTCCTATGCAGAAACACGAGGGCCCAATCGCTTGTGATAAATAGGGCAAAGCCAAATAAAAGCCCTATCGCTGAGATAAATGTTTCATCGTGTTGATAGGGCTTCATAAATAGTTATCAAAAATATCTCTATCAGACTTTAACAAACACATTTTTGACTTCTAACAATTTCTTTAAAAAAATAATAATATATAAACGGATAATGAAAAATTACTTCTAATACAAGCCTTGTGTGGACTCATTGAGCCACAAGGATCTTCATTCTTCTTGTTGTTAACTGATATGTCACATACTAGCTTGTGCACCTGTGTCCAGCTCTTTCTGTGTTTTGTAGGACGTTGACCATTTTTTTGTACCTTACCTACCTCTTTCTGTATGCTGGAGAGTGACGGACAACGGGGATCTGGGAGCTTAGCCTACCTTCCCAATATTACCCACCTACCTTTTCAATATTTTCTCAGTAGACTACTGTGTTTTACTAGAAGATGCACAGAGTTCTCCTTAATATAAAATGAACTGTAATAAATCAGCGTTTCTAATGGTAGTAAATATTTCATAGAAATAGCTACATCAAAGCTAGATCCCACACCAGTCTTATGTCATAAAGAAATCAATCATGCTTTCTTCTTTACATGCAGGTCCTAAAGTATGGCATGATTTGTTTCCTCTTGCCAATGGAGATCGTCAATCACCTATCAATATCATAACTAAAGATGCTATATATGACTCTAGTTTGAAACCTCTCCATCTCAATTATGATGAATGCTCATCAAAAGTCATTATGAACACCGGTCATACATTCAACGTTGAATATGATGACGGAGAAGACAAATCAGGTTGGATTTTATTTTATTTTTTCATATTTATTGCTTAGTAGTAATGTAGTTCTGCAAAAAGACTGTAATGTACATGTACCCAAAATATAGACACAGATGAACCTTACCCTATAAAGATTATTGTATGAAAGACTGGTAAGGGGTATGCAGTATTTAGAACCAGGGATCTTTATCCTGGTATGATATTTGTGACATGCGATGCAAAGGGGGCAAATGCAATATTTTTGCATGCATGGAAAACACTGTCTGCTTTTCCATGTAGCACACAAATACTGAGCAGCTTAGTTTTACATTGTGATTTAGGGGTCTATTTATTAAATGGTGATAAGCCTTAACTGTTTTCACCAGAAAAAGGCTTATTTTTCATTTTGTCTAATATATCAAGGAGTTAATGTCAGCGACAATACTGCTATCGCCAGCGCAAATCCAATTTTCACCAGGTGTCAATGTCCCAATTGAGCTCTATAGAGATGGCCTAAAAGGTCAATTTATTAAGCGGTGAAGAAGTCAACGCCATCCCTGGATGGCCTTACATACTGAAACTTCTTCCTGGTTCCACCTCCGCAGTCTGCCAACTCCTCCCCTACTGACAGTCACAAAATACGTCATTCGCCAATTTGTACCCTTATGGTATATGGGCACCACAGTCTTAAATGCAAGATGCAGCCTCATAGTAGGATGATATTGGCTATAATCTGTACCTCAGTAGCAGAATCAAGAAGCAATAAGGAGAGCATTCGGCTGCCATTTTCCCGCATGCTCTTGTTGCTGTGGCAACCTCTGGGCATGTTCTCTGCCAGGAAGAAACGCAGTCTCCAGTCCCGCTCTCTATAGATTCCTAATCAAGTTGTTAATGGGCAGTTAATGAGGACTTTTAATTATTATTATTATTATTATTATTATCACAGATTTGTAAGGCGTTACAGCTCTAAATTTGAGATGGGTTTTCAGAGAGCTTCTAAAGATTTGAAGACTGTGGGAAAAACTGATTGGGTGTGGTAGGGAGTTCCATTAGTGGGGAGCAGCACGGGAGAAGTCTTCTAGGCGGTAGTGAGAGGTGGTTGCCAGAGACGAGACTAGACACTTAAGGTAAATGCATTGCTCTTTGAATGCCAGGTTAAAAACTGTTCACTGATCTCAGGTGAGGTTGCCAGTCTATCATACAGATACAATGTGTTAAAGTAAAATAATTAGATGAAGGTTGTAAGTAATTATTTCTGTATAATACAATCAGTTGCGATGCGATAAATACACAACCTAATTATTATCGCAATAACTTGTAAATAATTTTAATGTTTGTCTATTGTTTAATAGAAAATAAAGTGGTAAAGTGGCTAAAATATGTTTCCAACTTACAAATTACATTGCGTTTGGTATCATTCTGTTCGCAATTGCGTGAGAACATTTCCGGTATTATTTATGTAGCATTCGCACTTTTTGAACGCTAGTTATAAATAATATCACTTTTTTTACACTAACAAATCAGCTCACAGGGATCATAAAAAAACAGTTTATACAGGTCTAAAGGTGGGAAACTGAAGAAGGACACCTGTTTCACAGAACAATGACCAGAGGAATCCACCAATACCACGTCGAGTTCCTGGAAGGTCATGACTCAGTAACCTATGAATGAAGACCTTAGCACTTTAACTGTGTAGCTGTGTGATGTCACTGCTTTTTTAACTGTACAGTGTTTACATTTTTATGCCCTGACTTTGGAAACCAGAGAGCTCTGATAAAGTCTAGTCCTAGTGCTAGAAGGCGCATGCTTATGCATATCAAACTTTGCCTTGTATTCTATTTGCGAATAAAACCTATGTGTTTTGGAACCACACCATTCGCATCAGAGAATCTTTCGTTTTAAATGATAGCTATGAACTTAACAAATGTTGTTTCTAGAGTACTAGTAGATCCTGATCCTGTTAACAATACATATACTCTGTGACACTACCCTTCTTCTATATCCCTACTTAACAGCATTCTTGAATCAGCAATTCATTGTAACATTGTTGCTTCATTTACTACTTTTGATAATGATCTATAAACATAATAAAAGTTGCAGAACTCGGAGTCGGCATGGCTGTGAGAGCGCCTAGACTTCCAAAAGGAGACCGCTTTGGCACAAACTCCTCCTGACTTTAGCCCACATTTTTTTTTAACATATCATAAAAACGGCATCAGTCAATTACTTTTTTTGCTTATCTATTTTATATGCAATTCAAGGTCAATGATATTGTCAGATAAATAAATTGACAGAAATGCGATACACGCTTTCATCAAGTTTGCCTGAAATAACTTGGGTTTTAAACTGTAGGAATCTGACATTTGTTTACTATACTTATTACTGTGGATCTGTCATGTATTGGTATATATTAATACACGTATATATATATATATATATATATATATTCATATATACAATGTCCAGGCACAGTGTAACAATGCATATCCTTTTCCACTGTTGTATCTAGTTGTATACTTAGTA
Source organism: Mixophyes fleayi (assembly GCF_038048845.1). NCBI lineage: Eukaryota > Metazoa > Chordata > Amphibia > Anura > Limnodynastidae > Mixophyes > Mixophyes fleayi. Next base: position 241,543,145 of record NC_134406.1, read on the forward strand.
ATAATCAAATATATCGACATAGGTATCGCTTAAAAAAAAAGGGACAATTTGGAGGTATGCTGTAAGAAAGTTTTGCATTCTACTACTCTACTCTAGGACTTTCTAGGCTGTGACTGATTAAAGAAAAGTTTATATAGCGCTTAGAGAGAGAAAGAGAGAGAGGGGGCAGAGGGGGAGAGAAAGAAAAAGAGAGGGGGAGAGAGAGAGGGGGAGAGAGAGAGGGGGAGAGAGAGAGGGGAAGAGAGAAAGAGAGAGTGGGGGGGAGAGAGAGGGGAAGAGAGAAAGAGAGAGTGGGGGGGAGAGAGAGGGGAAGAGAGAAAGAGAGAGAGGGAGACAGAGAGAGAGAGAGGAGGAGAGAGAGAGTGGGTGAGAGAGAGAGAGAGAGGGGGAGAGAGAGTGTGGGGAAGAGAGAGAGTGTGTGGGAGAGAGAGAGAGGGGGAGAGAGTGTGTGGGAGAGAGAGAGAGGGGGAGAGAGAGAGGGAGAGAAAGTGGGGGAGAGAGAGAAAGAAAGAGAGAGGGGAAAGAGAGAGTGGGGGAGTGAGAGAGTGGGGGGAGAGGAGGAGGGGGAGAGGGAAAGAGTGAGGGTGAGAAAGAGAGAGTGGGGGAGAGAGAGAGAGAGGGAGAGAGAGAGAGAGAGAGAGAGAGGGCTAGAGAGAGAGGGGGAGAGAGAGAGGGTGAGAGCGAGAGAGGGGGGAAAAGAGAAGGAGAGAAGGGGAGAGAGAGGGGAAGAGAGAAAGTGGGAGAGAGAGGGAGATAGGGAGAGAGAGAGAGAGAGAGAGAGAGAGAGAGAGAGAATTTGATTTGTCTTTTCTACATACACATAAACACAACCAAGGTATCATCTTCATGTCAACTTGTAAATTGTAAAAGGAAAAATGTCTTTCCCACAAAGCACTTTGATTGCAAAACAGTATTTCTATCAATGAACAGAAACCTTTCCATCAATAATGATAAATTATACATAGTCATTTTTAATAGAGCAATATCTATGCCAGCTGTCTATTTCTAATAATAAGAAAAGAACACATCATGGGAAATAACATTGTTTTGCATTTATCCACCTAGAGAAGGAAGTCAACAGAATTTGAGCTGGTTCCAGTTAGCCAAAAATATTAGACAAAAGAAGACACCGAGGCACATAGTACAAGGCAGCTCTGTGAACATTACATTATATCTTGTTTTTTGTTCTATCACATTCCAGATTTATGCATAATGACAAAGAAAAAGACAGCAGAAAACATCTACTTTTATTTTCCAAAATATAGAAAGTTACCGTTCTCTTCATCCGTGGTGAAATGAAAATATGCCGTATTCACTGTTCACTTGGCTCAATGTTTTCAGAGTCTTCGGTAAACATGTTCAAACATCTCTGATCAAAATAAATTCAGAACATAAAAAGTGAACTTTTCTATTTATTTATTTTTTAAAATATAATAAGTATTTTTGTTATGTTTATTGGTTTGTAAATGTACACCTGTCTTTTACTCAGAGGGGAGGCAAAACTTTTTTAAAGTTGTCACTTACAGTTTTTTTTAATTTTAAAGAACAGTTATAGACACACAAGGTGCATTTTCAATGTGCTTTGACTGCTGCAGACACCCCACTGAGAACAGTACTACTGATATCAATCTTTCCATCTTTGAGCAGATCAATAACCACAAAAAGTTGTGCATATTACACTGTTGATCCATCCTCCATTTACCCTGAAAATCCATTTTCGGAATCAATTATCTTGAATATTGGTTGCAGTAAAACTGCATTCAGAGATGCATACCTTCCGTTCCAGCATTTAAAAATGCAAAATATGGATAAAATAAAATAAGCTCCACCCATGATCCTCCCATATTATACCTAAATCTGCCAAGCCGCTCCCAAATCCATCATACACACCCATATTTCATTAAAACCACTCCCACTTTCATATAGACCACACCCTTTCAGGGTCTGAGAACCAGAGCACTCTCCTCATAGTCAGCACTATTGGGAGGTATGAGGAGGTATTGGGATGAATGGATTGTTAAAAACAGGGTGTGAAAAGTCTGGTGTGTATTAGGCTGTAAACTAAGCTAGCTCACGCATGTGCAGATTGACCCGTGACTGACCTGGCAAGAGGCTTTAATAATCAATCGCTGTGATTGGCAGCAATATGAAATCTTCACTATGTCAGGGTTATGATCAATAGACCCTCTATTGGCCTAATATAAGTAGTACTGCACAATGGTGCAGTTTTCCAATTATTCTGCTTATCCCTAGGGCCAGCAATTTGAAGACTTTTAAAAAATACTTATTTATGAATGTTCCCTGATGGTGCTGATAAAACATAGTTAATGCTATTTATTTATATATTTACATATTTCAATATTTTTTTGCTTCAATATAAAGGTTTGGCAGCTTGCTATGATTTTGCTGATCTTCTGGTCTAAATTCTTGCCTCTGACACACAGAGATAATGTGATACTACAGTCATGGCCAAAGGTTTTGAGAATGACATAAGTATTGCTTTTCACAAAGTTTGCTGCTTCAGTGTTTTTAGACCTTTTGTCAGATGTTGCTATGGTATACTGAAATAAAATTACAAGCATTTCATAAGTGTCAAATGCTTTTATTGACAATTATATTAAGCTTATGCAAAGAGTCAATATTTTCAGTGTTGAACCTTCCTTTTGAAGACCTCTGCAATTCGCCCTGGCATGCTGTCAATCAACTTCTGGGCCACATACTGACTGATCGCCGCCCATTCTTGCCAAACAATGCTTGGAGTTTGTCAGAATTTGTGGGTTTTTGTTTGTCCACCCGCCTCTTGAGGATTGACCACAAGTTCAATGGGATTAAGGTCTGGGGAGTTTCCTGGCCATGGACCCAAAATTTTGATGTTTTGAACCCCAAGCCACTTCACTTTTGCCTTATGGCAAGGTGCTCCATCATGCTGGAAAAGGCATTGTTTGTCACCAAACTGTTCTTAAATGGTTTTGGAGAAGTTGCTCTTGGAGAATGTTTTGGTACCATTCTTTTGATGGCTGTATGCTTAGGCAAAAGTGTGCGTAAACCCACTCCCTTGGCTGATAAGCAACCCCACACATAAATGGTCACAGAACTGATGATAGCACTCACTATTCCTTCTCCGGATAAGTGTTTTTCCAGATGCCCCAAACAATCTGGAAGGGGATTCATCAGAGAAAATGACTTTACCCCTGTCCTCAGCAGTCCAATCCCTGTACCTTTTGCAGAATATCAGTCTGTCCCTGACGTTTTTCCTGGAGAGAATTGGCTTCTTTGCTGGCCTTCTTGACACCAGCCCATCCTCCAAAAGTCTTCTCCTCACTGTGCGTGCAGATGCACTCACACCTGCCTACTTGCATTCCTGAGCAAGCTCTGCACTGGTGGAGCTTCAATCCCGCAGCTAAATCAACTTTAGAAGATGATCCTGACGCTTGCTGGATGTCCTTGGGTGCCCTGAAGCCTTCTTCACAACTATTGAACCTCTCTCCCTGTAGTTCTTGATGATCCGATAAATGGTTGATTTAGGTGCAGTCTTACTAGCAGCAATATCCTTGCCTGTGAAGCCCTTTTTGTACAAAGCAATGATGACTGCACATGTTTCCTTGCAGGTAACCATGGTTAACGGAGGAAGATTAATGATTTCAAGTACCATCCTCCTTTTAAAGGTTCCAGTCTGCTATTCTAACTCAATCAGCATGACAGAGTGATCTTCAGCCTTGTTGTCATCAACACTCTCACCTGTGTTAATGAGAGAATCACTGACCTGATGTCAGCTGGTCCTTTTTTGGCAGGGCTGAAATGCAGTGGAAATCTTGTTTTTGGGATAAAGTTCACTGTCATGTCAAAGAGAGACTTTGAAATTAATTGCAATTCATCTGATCACTCTTCATGTCATTCTGGAGTATATGCTAATTGCCATCATAAAAACTGAGGCAGCAGACTTTGTGAAAAATAATATTTGTATCATTCTCAAAACTTTTGGCCATGACTGTATATAGTGAAGATCACAAAAGGTAAATATGGGGATTATATGATTTGCAGTTAATTAATTTACCATTAACATATACATCTGTATTTATAAAATTCATTATCTCAGCTCTTTTATCAGTAACGAATTGTGCAATTGTATTTTTGTGTTCCATGAAATGTTTCTAATTTTTGTTAATAGTGATGAGGGGCGGACCATTTAACGAAAGCTACAGATTGCGCCAATTACATTTCCACTGGGGGCCTTGTGATGACTATGGTGCCGAGCATCAGGTGGATGGTAGAAACTACCCGGCAGAGGTAGGCGAATAATTGTTGCATGGTTTATGTTGCTTAAATACTGTGGCCTCTATTTATTAATGTGCGGCTATCGATTTTCTATAAAATCAGTTATCATTGAAATTTAATATTAAAATATGGCTGGAGTAGCTGAGTGATGCTGAACTGCCCGTCCATACTGGCTGGCCGCGGTAAGAGAGGAACCTTACCACTTCTGTACCAGACTTGGGCTTCCAGTTCAATTTCTGAAAAAAAAAATATCTAAAAACTATATATAAAATATCTTTTGCCTGAGATGACGATAACAAATAGAGTATTGTGGTGGTATAGTGCATGCTTCCTTATGCTTTGCGAAATCAGGATAATGTAGCCCTCCCCCATCTGTCCATACAATGACCAATCTGCCCAAATCATGCCCATTAAAGGCAAGGCCATAACATTTTAGTCCCCAGAATTTGGGGCTGACCCACGGAACTCCGAACTGTTGGCAGCAGGGCCTGATCAACCATCAGGCTGCAGCCTGGGGCGCTGGGTCCAAGGGAGCGCTGCACCCGCTATCTTTTACAAACTTTTTTTTTAAAATGTCATTTCACCCCTCCCACCCCTAAAATGTTGGCGCTCGCCTCCTCCTTGATTGGGGCTGCCCCTGGTCTCAAGGGGGTAACCCCGACTGTCCCTGTATACACTGTGGTGAATGCAGGCAGCTAACAGCACATCCGATGCTGTTAGCTGCCCTGTGTTAGGCTGAGTGTGGTCATGTGAGATGATCACATGACCACACTAGTCACTGTGCCCACGCTGCAATGACAGGGCAGCTAACAGCATCGGATGTGGTGTTAGCTGCCTGCAAAGAAGATAGAAGTCACAGAAAGATCCCCCAGCACACTGCTATAGACAGCAAAATACCTGCCATTTCTACTGTAGATAAAAATGCAAAAGTCTTGGTTGCACACATTTCCAAATGTATGTTAAAGCCACCCGCCACTCCACGGCACTTTTGCTAATGGGGTGGTCCTAACTCTAAACAATGAGAGTCCCATATATTAGGACCATACATATGTGTTTTTAAATTGTGAGCTAACTTACCAAGAGGCATCCCAAAAGCCTCCAAACAGCAATCCAATGCCAGCACTTCCCCTCAGCTACTGACACCAACATGGCTCTCAGACAAATACAGAAGTGGAAGTTGCTCAATCAACTTATAGGCTCATAGCAGGTGCTTGAAAGGGTGGGGTTATCCTAAAAGGAACAAACACACAGAAAGATCCCCCAGCACACTGATATAGCCAGTAAAATACCTGACATTTCTATTGGGGAGTGCTGGCATTGAAGTGCTGGCATTTATAGTGGGAGCGGGGCTATGGTGACGCGACAATGTCACCACCACACCCCTTCCTACACCTTGTCACATGACTTCAAGATCAGGTAAGAGAGAGCAACACAATTTCTCTAACTCTGAATGCAGAATTGTACTGTAATGACATTTTAATATGTTTGCAGAATTAAGTTTTTTTGCATTTTTATTTGCATTGGTAGCTGACATTATTACTTGATACGAAAAGTTATATTTGCTATTAGAGATTACCAATCACTGTTGTCTGTTACAGCTGCATATTGTTCACTGGAACTCAGCAAAGTATTCAAGCTTTGAGGAGGCTGCAATCAAGCCAGATGGGCTGGCTGTTTTGGGGGTATTTTTAAAGGTAAGACGTCATGTCATCTCTGGTAAAATGCTATACTTATTGTGAGCACAAATATTGCTATATAACGGATTATTTTAGCTCAAGGAAAACTACAGTGAATTTAATCCATGGACTCCCATGGATAGTGATAGTGACTGATAAAGTTACTCACCATTAGTAGTGCAATAGAGGAAGGGCAGACAGGACAAGATTTCATGCTAGGAATTATTTACAGGTGTAAAGTTACCCGAGTTGTGCCAGATGTCATTGTTGTGTGGCAGTGTGTAGTATTTGTTTTATGATGGAGTAGATAGAAAGGGGCTTAACATAATGGTGGACCTTTGGTTCTTCATCCTTAGGTAAGAAGTTAAGACTAATTACGTTTTGTTCTTGCTTTAAGTATAACTCTGGTGAGCTTAGAATGTGAATTATATTCAAAGCAACGGCAAAGCTACTGTATGCTAAAGAACAGGTTCTGGTTGGTGCATGCAAGTAGTTTATTTTTACTAAATAGAACAATTATATATTATTCACATCCACAGCAATCTTTCAAATCCACCGCACGTCTGCATGTAACATGTGAGAGGTACTGATGACACCCCTGACTCTGTGTAAGTTTGTAGCACAAATATATCAGTCACTGGGTTTTACAGTCCATAGAATTAGCAGATCCTATATTTCCGTAACGCACCTTATTTCAGAAATCCTTTGCAATGAATCACTGGTTTTCTCCCACCAGCATTGTACATGAAAATCAAGGGAAATAAAAACCTCGATAGTGTACTTTCGTTACACACACTAACATCAAACCGTTGTAATAACTACTCACATAGATGAAACAAGTGAACAGTGTTATAGTAGTGTTTAGAACAATGGAAATTTGCTAATCCCAATTTGCAGATATCCCTATTGTGGGATATTAAAGTAATAAAATAATTCCTACAGCCAAAGAAACTTTAAGAATAAAATTATATCATTGTTTATTTACAAATGAATAAGCAAGCGCTGTGATAACATTATCACTCTCATTTTCAGAATTGAAAACTCTCTGATCTCCCCCAGACCAGACACGTAGGTTTGTTCAAACTAAAGAATAGGTTGTACTACAATTTACAAATATCATATTACAATTGGCTGAGAAAGTATATAGGCGTATCCTGATCCAGGCTTCCCTGGAAAGTCTGAAGAAATTCTTGCAACTCTTTGTTCCAACATCTGTGATTAGAAACATCTGTCCCTTGAGTAACTCCTTCACTCCCGTTCCTTCTCTCCAGCTCACACGTAAGGCTCCAACCGACAACAACACCACATCAATTATCAATGATATACCAAAATAAGACAGAACAATATAAATATTTTCATATTAATAAATTGTCTTCATCCAAAATAAAATATCTTTGACAGTCCCACATTTGATAGTTCTCTAAACTATCACACAATATTATGATTACAAGGTTTAATTGGTTCATACAGTTCTATAATTTCTTCCCCTATATTATTCACTCTCTAAATTTCCTTACTCAATGTTTTCTTACAAAATTTCAACAGTACTGGAATACATTTTAATACAAAATAGATAACTAAGAATATTCCTAACATAAAAAAAAATCTTCTTAATGAATGCATCAACAATTGAAACCATGTACAAAAACCTGAGAAATTATTATAATATATATTGTTTTTAATCTAATAACGAAAACCTTGTATCCACTGCAGATAATGTCATGTTATATATATCTTTGCAAAATCTCTCTTTACTTTTATTACTTCATCTGTAATGTTACACAATAACTTCTTGTTTGTGCATTAAAATAATTCAAGATCAATCTATGTTCTATTAACTATATTTTTAAAAACTTGAAGTTCTTTTGCAACATAACAAAAGGTTTCATCATATTCATTTGATATTTTATCAATGTAGCTAAACCTTAGATACAAAACCAATTCATACTTCTATGTGCAGTTCCTATAGCTTTTAATATAATCCATACTTGTACACCAGTAGATTCACTAATAAATTGTGATACTGGTTGTTGTTCACTCTTTTCATCACTACTTTCCTTTCTTTTTATAGTCAAACATCTATTAAATACTTTTTAAATACAATATCCTTTAAATCATTTTGTGTAAATACATTAACAACTGGAATTACCTAACCTAGATAACATATTCTACCTTAATTCAATGGTATACACTTATATGCCTTACTTCCACATTTGTAATATATCATCTAATAAAATACATGGTATTGCTACATGCAATATATCTATGTATACAATATCTATAAACTTTCCGTGTTTGTTTTCCTTTAACAGCTCTTTACAAACACCATCTTGCAACATTATAATATTTTATTTTCATGCTACTGTTCCCAAAGATCTCTTTGATTCAACATATCTAAATTTTAGATTTATTTTTAAATGCAGGACTTTTCCCAATTTTTTACCTAGATGTTCCTTTTTCTCATCTATAGGTCTATTAGTAAAATTTATACATATAACACTTTCAGTCAATACATGTGGCAACAATTTTAAATAAAAAGGTCATGTTTCATTATATTTCCCAACAACTGGTCCTTCCTCTGGCAAATTAAGCAACTCTGTAAGATTTAAAGGTATTGGCAACAATTCAACATATTGGTGTCCATGTAGTATATGTGTACATATTCAACAATTAGTTTAATTGCTCATCCTATCATACCATTGTACACATTTTCAGGAGCTTATTACAATATTGACATATACATATTTCGGTTGACAGTCTCTCATTACAATCTTTAGGTTCATCTCCAATTACTTATCTTTTAATTCTATCTTATATGTGTCATTATTGTACGTGTTATTAGTTATGAGTAGAATGAATGATGAAGACAGTTCTGATTCTTTATTTTTACGACTATATGCCCCCATTTCCTCAAAACCACTACCGGTTCTTACCATCAGGTCCTCATAACCAAATGTCCATAAAATAAAATAATATAAGGTATAAGAATCAGAAAACAGATCATGCCTATAGCGATGGCAATAGTAATAAGGATATTATCCTTTGACATCTGGGTCAGATTCTTCTTCCTGAATCACATCTTTGTCCAAGTCCTGAAGCAAAATTGTTATATATGGTTCCAAAACTTTATTAGTCTCTGCGTCTCTTCAGGTCACTGTCGGATCGACTACCTTCTTGCAGTGGGATATGTGAATCCAAGTATCTTGTTTCAGCAACTTTCAATGCTGTGGTTATTCCCATCAATCTGTCAAATAACTAGAACATTAAAAATTTCTGACCATAACATTTTCCTAGTTATATACTGACAGTTCTCAATAGGCATCTGTAGTACAATCAGTTTCAAAGTCTCTTGTTGCTTTTGTAACTGCTTACTCATCTCATTCAGGTACTTAACAGTTACAACTTCAATGCATTTGAAAAGTCTCTTGCGCACTGATAATAATATTGGGTTGTCTTCTGAACAAACTCTCATATGGTGAAAAAAATTGAATGGAAGTCTGGGAGTGGTTCTGATACTATAAAATATTAGAGATAAAACCTCTAATCAAATCATCCCTGTATTCTTCATCCCTTTACTCAGTGTATTTTATATACCATTAAATTGTTTCAGTAACTTATTTTTTATTATTTAGTAAAATACATTAAGAAAACAAACTTACACATTGAAATGTGTACCTCTGTCATTCTCAATCATTGGTGATATACCATATCTATACACAAATTCATATACCAATTTCTTTGCTGTAAATACTGCAGTGCAACTTGCAGTGAAATTGCACTTCTATCCCACTTAGAAAACATATCTACAAACATTAGTACATACAGTAGATTACAACATTTTTTATTTGGATGAAGTCAATTTATATTACCTGTAATAAATCTCTGTAGGAGGGATATGTGATGGTTCTACAAATATGGCTTTACCTGGATTCTTCCCTCAGGCAAATAAAGCATGAACCAGCCTTTTTACCTGCATGAGAAGAGAAGCCAGGTGCACACCAGTAGGCCTCAAGTCCACACATACCATACTTATCTAAATGAGTCAGACCATAGGCTGCTTCTGCCAGTGCTGGTAGGTAAGCCTTTGGGGCCACTGATCTATCTTTACCATCTTTCCATGTACCATTAGTATCTTGTACACATCCCTTCAACTTCCAGAGTGCCAATTCCTGTGAATAACAAAACTTTTATATTCTGATTAATTTCTGATCAGTAATGAACTGAAACAACAACAAATTCAAGTCCTGTGAAGAAATGTTAATTAGTAATGGACTTCTTACTAAACCTATTGTAACTTCATCTGTCCTATTTATTACCTAATGCAATTGATCAGTATTACCTGTGTGATCTTAACACTTAATCACTACCTGCAATGACATCTGAATAGCATCTAGCATCTTCTTCACATGTTGAAAATATGCTATTGAAGTATCTACAACAGTTAGACAATCTCTAAACCACCACAATGCACTGAATACATATCTACTATCTGTGTAGATGTTTAATACTTTTGCCTTGCACTAACTCACACACTGTTGTGAGTGCTACTTATATTATATCTTATACATAACTTTTCAATCTCATTTTATCTATGATAACTACCATCTGTATATATAAAAAAATTATACCTTCTCCCAGTAAGTGTGTATCCTCAATGTCAGATCTAGCAGTAAAGGTTCTAGTCCAAAAGTTCCAAGTTCCATACAGTCATAAATAAGCATTAATTTATCAAAAATCTCATATACTTATCAGTACTTTCATCCACACTCTGTGCATTCCTATGCACAATAATTAAGAACATAACAGTATTAAATATATTACACCAACAAATAATTAGATAAAGAAAAGCCAAAAGATCTCATTTACAATTTACAAATCTGGCAGCGAAGACTTGTCATGTTTGTGCAAAATTCATCAAAAACAAAAACAGGATATGCAATGGAAAAAAAAATAAAAAAAATTCTGACTACTAGATATTTTCTCTGAATAATGCTAAAGTTGCAACTATTTTTAAACAGATTGACAATTTATGAGCATCTATATTTAAATTCGTCACTATAATAAACAATAGGTCTTTGATAGTTCCCATTTAAATTCCAACTACACATCCCTAGAAAGATGTGCACTAATGATTTTATTTAGCGACTAGTGCATATGCAGAATAACTCGCAGTCTTTCTGAGGAAAGATGTATCAGTCCTTGGGTCAAGCAATAACCCAAATACTTAACCTGAACTGGCAAAATTGCAGTTTATTTCTGGAAACCATGTAGCCATGTTGATATAGGAATATTAACAGCTAAGAATAGTGTCTACAAAGACTGTAAAAACAAAACAAAAGTAAGTTATTAACACATAAGATAAATACAAAATCACAGTGTGATATAAAAGTCTCAGGAAAATCAAACAATAAAATTGTAAGCTTGCGAGCAGGGCCTTCTCACCTCTTTGTCTGTTTTACCCAGTTTGTTTATTAGTTCACTATGTTTGTCCCCAATTGTAAAACGCTACGGAATATGTTGGTGCTATATAAATAAATGATGATCAACAACAAAAAAAAATCTCTGCCCTTTTTTTTTTTTTTTCCAGAAATCTACACATGTATTTTTTCTTCAAAACCCATGGCCCCCCCTCTCTTCTGCTGAGCACAAAGACATTCTTCCACTAGCAGTAAAAGGTGTGGGGGGTGGGTCTGGTTCTCCATCCTAACAAAAAAAAAACATTGATAGAAATAATTCTTGTCAGCACATAAAATCGTTACCAGACATTTTTAGGTGTGGTTCACAATCACATTGAATATTTTTAAATTATTTGGGCTATTAATTCTGTGTCCAAAATATTTTAATTGAACAGTCAATAATCTATATTTCAAATCTTCCTGTTTCTTACTAATAATATATCACAATTAATGATCAACTCTTACTCCTATACTCTAGGGTTACAATTTGAAGAATGCTTCTCAAAGTTTCTGCTAAAACTTCAGCTCCAAATTTTAACAGCCATTTATCTATGCTCTGCTATGTCCACATATACATATATATAAACACATATACCCATCTAATGTGACATTTTAGCCACATCTTATGCATAATAATCCTTAAAAGATTTACTATTCTTTAGCTTAATCATGAAAAGTTTATATTAATCAACTCACAGGAGAAAATACATAATTAGCAACACAATGATATTAAATATTAGTAATTTTAGTAAGATAAAAAAAAATAATTTCATTCATGCACAGCATTTAGAATTATCACAAAATTGAACAATGTCTCTCACAGGCAATGAAATTTCGAAAAGCCATAATAAATTTCTGACGATCTAACAAATATGGCTTTGTATTTTTTTTTCTTTTATTTATTTTTTAAAGTTACAGTTAACTATTTCTGATGCAGCCCCTGCGCCATCTATTGGTTACTTCTGGTAGTGCAGCCACTCCCTATTAAATTACTTTTATTGGAATAATTATTATTATTATCCTCTATCTTTTCAGACATAACTGTTTCAGAGTCACCTAGATCAGATTCAGGTGACTGTAAAACACTACTTAAAGTTTCTAATGGCTTTCAACGTTCCGCTTCCGCTTTCCACAAAACCAAACAGTAATTCATTAATAATTTCGTTTTCTGATTTCTCAATTTCTGTTTGCACATTATCCAAAATGTTTTTTTTATCAAAGGACCCTGCATTTGTAAACTGCTTATCACAATAATTAGTCATTTTCATACAGCCTTACACAAATCACTCAAAAAAAACACACGTTTGTAACCCCGCAGTTTTACAAAATTAAACTTATTTTTCTATCTAAACCTTTGGACAATCTTTCTCCTATTTAACTGAGGATTTATCCCCCGCAGTACATAAATCGCTCATTATATTTTATATTCATCTTTATTTTATTTTTATTTTATTTTAAGAACTGGACTCTGCAGTACATAAGTCCAAATTTCTCAAGTTAAAATGCGTCCCGCAGTGCGCATTCAATCGATAGTGGTCCCGCAGTCCCACTATCCAGAAAGTCCATTAGGCCTCACGTCTGAGAGCCAGATTCCCCTCAATCTCAACACTGTATTCAGTGACTACGTAGATTTATTAACTCTTTATTTTATCTCTTAACTTCTCAACACTCAACACACTCATACTCAGATAAGCAGTTCACAAAGCAGCCTCCCCTGTACTTCAGGCAAAGTTTTATATTGCCTACATTCCAATAACAGAAATACATATGATGTACTGTTTAGCAAAGTAGCAGACAGAAAAATGTAACACTTTAAACTCCTACTTTTAAATTCTATTACAGCTACGATAAACATAAAAATAATAAAAGTTCTTATTTTGCAACACAAATCTCATTGGAAAAAAACACAAGATAACCAGTTTGCAATCCATGGTATACATCTCTCTCTATTTCAAAAGGATCGGCAATAACTTACCTTCCCTTATAAAAGAGAAAATCGTCGACCATGCATTTCAAAATTAGAAATCCAAATGTCCCTTGTCCAAATCGAATCATATTGAAAAAAATCTCAGCAGTGCGTCCAATTATTAAAGTAATAAAATAATTCCTACAGCCAAAGAAACTTTAAGAATAAAATTATATCATTGTTTATTTACAAATGAATAAGCAAGCGCTGTGATAACATTATCACTCTCATTTTCAGAATTGAAAACTCTCTGATCTCCCCCAGACCAGACACGTAGGTTTGTTCAAACTAAAGAATAGGTTGTACTACAATTTACAAATATCATATTACAATTGGCTGAGAAAGTATATAGGCGTATCCTGATCCAGGCTTCCCTGGAAAGTCTGAAGAAATTCTTGCAACTCTTTGTTCCAACATCTGTGATTAGAAACATCTGTCCCTTGAGTAACTCCTTCACTCCCGTTCCTTCTCTCCAGCTCACACGTAAGGCTCCAACCGACAACAACACCACATCAATTATCAATGATATACCAAAATAAGACAGAACAATATAAATATTTTCATATTAATAAATTGTCTTCATCCAAAATAAAATATCTTTGACAGGGAATACTCACAGGAGAGAATTTTTATAGAAGTTCCACATATAGAATTCAGTGCAGGACGGACTTTATATAGATTTCACAATCAGGGCACTGAACTCTTTCTTTCGTTAATAGTGTTATGAGCAGATATAAATCAAGGAGAAGAAAATCTCTAGTGGAATTCTATTTATTATAAAATTACATCTCAACACAGTAAACGTGTTCATATACCATCAAACCAAATAGTATGAACGAAAATATATATTCAGCAAGAGCCGTACCAGATAGGGATCAGCAAGCGGACTTGAAGAGAATGGTAACCTGGGTAAATCACCTACACTTCAGATGGAGAACCATCCGCCTGACGGATCACTGCTACGTCACTTGTACAAACTATAACCCCCTCCCTTATCCCAACGCATTTCAATGTAATGATCTTTAACTAGGTGATGGGGGAGCATTTCACACCTTCTGGTATTTACAATCGGTGGTGTTAATTGAAATGGTAAAATCACTTGTGTACACACAAAAGTCACATCATTAGTTGACGCAAATGTATTCATTTGTAATTAATCTAACGAAAAAATATTGTTAATCATGGAAAACTTATCAAAAATAAAAACCTATGTGAAGTAGCATGAACAACTCATATATTCAATTATCTAAATATAAAGCTATTAATAAAGGGTATGAACACTATGGCTGGGTACACACTACAGTCTTTTCAGCTGACTATTGGGCCAATCGAATGATAAACGACTGTTCGGACCGATGTCACATTAGTGTGTACGCTGAGACGATGAACGATTATCGTTCCAAAGCTCATCGTGTCATTTCATTTGATTGTTAAACCGGACTACAAATCTTGTTCAACAATGGAATGATGTCATACAGATTCTGCAGTGTGTCTGCACTCAGGACCAACAGTGTCCATAGATCTCTATGGAGCGTGCAGATTCCCAATCTTTTCAGCCGATGGTTATGACAGATGAAGAGCACAGAGCTGAAGGTAAATCATGTAAAACTTGTACAGTGTGTACACATGAATCAGCTGCTGATCAGGACTTATTTTTCTGTCATTGGTAAAATCATTAAAGATGTCGCATTGGGAGAATTTTTTTTATGTAGTGTGTACCCAGCCTGAGGATCTGAATCTTACTAACGAATAATTTAATTAAGATATCTAAATAATCTTAAAAAGAAAGCAGTTTGTATGATAATTCTTCTTTTCACACAATTAGTAAAATACACTCCAAATATCTTCTAAAAAAGGAAAACTTGCAGAGGTTCCCTGGGCTGCAATGGCAAGGGGTAAGATGGTAAGGGGTAAGATGGTAAGGGGTAAGATGGCAAGGGGTAAGATGGCAAGGGGTAAGATGGTAAGGGGTAAGATGGCAAGGGGTAAGATGGTAAGGGGTAAGATGGCAAAGGGTAAGATGGTAAGGGGTAAGATGGTAAGGGGTAAGATGGCAAGGGGTAAGATGGTAAGGGGTAAGATGGCAAGGGGTAAGATGGTAAGGGGTAAGATGGTAACAGGTTAGATGGCAAGGGGTAAGATGGTAAGGGGTAAGATGGTAAGGGGTAAGATGGCAAGGGTTAAGATGGTAAGGGGTAAGATGGTAAAAGGTTAGATGGCAAGGGGTAAGCTGGTAACAGGTTAGATGGTAAGGGGTAAGATGGTAAGGGGTAAGATGGCAAAGGGTAAGATGGTAAGGGGTAAGATGGTAACAGGTTAGATGGCAAGGGGTAAGATGGTAAGGGGTAAGATGGCAAAGGGTAAGATGGTAAGGGATAAGATGGTAACAGGTTAGATGGCAAGGGGTAAGATGGTAAGGGGTAAGATGGCAAGGGGTAAGATGGTAAGGGGTAAGATGGTAACAGGTTAGATGGCAAGGGGTAAGATGGTAAGGGGTAAGATGGCAAGGGGTAAGATGGTAAGGGGTAAGATGGTAAGGGGTAAGATGGCAAGGGGTAAGATGGTAAGGTGTAAGATGGCAAGGGGTAAGATGGTAAGGGGTAAGATGGTAACAGGTTAGATGGCAAGGGGTAAGATGGTAAGGGGTAAGATGGTAAGGGGTAAGATGGCAAGGGGTAAGATGGTAAGGGGTAAGATGGTAAAAGGTTAGATGGCAAGGGGTAAGATGGCAAGGGGTAAGCTGGTAACAGGTTAGATGGTAAGGGGTAAGATGGTAAGGGGTAAGATGGCAAAGGGTAAGATGGTAAGGGGTAAGATGGTAACAGGTTAGATGGCAAGGGGTAAGATGGTAAGGGGTAAGATGGCAAAGGGTAAGATGGTAAGGGGTAAGATGGTAACAGGTTAGATGGCAAGTGGTAAGATGGTAAGGGGTAAGATGGCAAGGGGTAAGATGGTAAGGGGTAAGATGGTAACAGGTTAGATGGCAAGGGGTAAGATGGCAAGGGGTAAGATGGTAACAGGTTAGATGGTAAGGGGTAAGATGGCAAGGGGTAAGATGGCAAGGAGTAAGATGGTAAGGGGTAAGATGGTAACAGGTTAGATGGTAAGGGGTAAGATGGCAAGGGGTAAGATGGTAACAGGCTAGATGGTAAGGGCTAAGATGGTAAGGGGTAAGATGGTAACAGGTTAGATGGTAAGGGGTAAGATGGCAAGGGGTAAGATGGTAACAGGCTAGATGGTAAGGGCTAAGATGGTAAGGGGTAAGATGGCAAGGAGTAAGATGGTAAGGGGTAAGATGGCAAAGGGTAAGATGGTAAGGGGTAAGATGGCAAGGGGTAAGATGGTAAGGGGTAAGATGGCAAGGGGTAAGATGGTAAGGGGTAAGATGGTAAGGGGTAAGATGGCAAGGGGTAAGATGGTAAGGGGTAAGATGGCAAGGGGTAAGATGGTAAGGGGTAAGATGGCAAGGGGTAAGCTGGTAACAGGTTAGATGGTAAGGGGTAAGATGGTAAGGGGTAAGATGGCAAAGGGTAAGATGGTAAGGGGTAAGATGGTAACAGGTTAGATGGCAAGGGGTAAGATGGTAAGGGGTAAGATGGCAAAGGGTAAGATGGTAAGGGGTAAGATGGTAACAGGTTAGATGGCAAGGGGTAAGATGGTAAGGGGTAAGATGGCAAGGGGTAAGATGGTAAGGGGTAAGATGGTAACAGGTTAGATGGCAAGGGGTAAGATGGTAAGGGGTAAGATGGCAAGGGGTAAGATGGTAAGGGGTAAGATGGTAAGGGGTAAGATGGCAAGGGGTAAGATGGTAAGGGGTAAGATGGCAAGGGGTAAGATGGTAAGGGGTAAGATGGTAACAGGTTAGATGGCAAGGGGTAAGATGGTAAGGGGTAAGATGGTAAGGGGTAAGATGGCAAGGGGTAAGATGGTAAGGGGTAAGATGGTAAAAGGTTAGATGGCAAGGGGTAAGATGGCAAGGGGTAAGCTGGTAACAGGTTAGATGGTAAGGGGTAAGATGGTAAGGGGTAAGATGGCAAAGGGTAAGATGGTAAGGGGTAAGATGGTAACAGGTTAGATGGCAAGGGGTAAGATGGTAAGGGGTAAGATGGCAAAGGGTAAGATGGTAAGGGGTAAGATGGTAACAGGTTAGATGGCAAGTGGTAAGATGGTAAGGGGTAAGATGGCAAGGGGTAAGATGGTAAGGGGTAAGATGGTAACAGGTTAGATGGCAAGGGGTAAGATGGCAAGGGGTAAGATGGTAACAGGTTAGATGGTAAGGGGTAAGATGGCAAGGGGTAAGATGGCAAGGAGTAAGATGGTAAGGGGTAAGATGGTAACAGGTTAGATGGTAAGGGGTAAGATGGCAAGGGGTAAGATGGTAACAGGCTAGATGGTAAGGGCTAAGATGGTAAGGGGTAAGATGGTAACAGGTTAGATGGTAAGGGGTAAGATGGCAAGGGGTAAGATGGTAACAGGCTAGATGGTAAGGGCTAAGATGGTAAGGGGTAAGATGGCAAGGAGTAAGATGGTAAGGGGTAAGATGGCAAAGGGTAAGATGGTAAGGGGTAAGATGGTAACAGGTTAGATGGCAAGGGGTAAGATGGTAAGGGGTAAGATGGCAAAGGGTAAGATGGTAAGGGGTAAGATGGTAACAGGTTAGATGGCAAGGGGTAAGCTGGTAAGGGGTAAGATGGCAAGGGGTAAGATGGTAAGGGGTAAGATGGTAACAGGTTAGATGGCAAGGGGTAAGATGGTAAGGGGTAAGATGGTAAGGGGTAAGATGGCAAGGGGTAAGATGGTAAGGGGTAAGATGGTAAAAGGTTAGATGGCAAGGGGTAAGATGGCAAGGGGTAAGATGGTAACAGGTTAGATGGTAAGGGGTAAGATGGCAAGGGGTAAGATGGTAACAGGCTAGATGGTAAGGGGTAAGATGGTAAGGGGTAAGATGGCAAGGAGTAAGATGGTAAGGGGTAAGATGGTAAGGGGTAAGATGGTAAGAGGTAAGATGGTAAGGGGTAAGATGGTAAGGGGTAAGATGGGAAGGGGTAAGATGGTAACGGGTAAGGGGTAAGATGGTAAAGGGTAAGATGGTAAGGGGTAAGTTGGTAAGGGGTAAGATGGTAAGAGGTAAGTTGGTAAGGGGTAAGATGGTAAGGGGTAAGACTCCTATTTCCACTGCCTGCCAGTATCACTGGTGACATTTTTAAAATAAATTACACAATAAAAGATTTGTAATACAAAATCTAGACTTTAGGGCTAGGGGAGGTCTTAATAAATGTACCCCTGACTCTGTACTGAGTGAGCCATCAAGAAAGAGCCCTATGAAACATGATACATCAAAATTATCTCTGAATTGTATTTTGTCATTCATTAAAACATACTGTATATATACATACCCTTATTAAAAGTAGGATTTATTTAAATTTTATTTTCTATAAATGAGTATTAAAAGATAAGGGAAATAAGTTTCTCTGCAAAGAAAACCTTATTTATTGAATTTACTAACATGACTGTTAATTCTTCTAGTAAGGAAAAAAACTAACCAAGGAAGACGTAAATGTCATGAATGTGAATATTTAATGTGCATTTCTCAAAGATTCCACATGTAAGCAGCCATGTTTATTTTTTCCAGATTGGAGACCATAACAAAAACATTGAGAGGATTACAGATGCATTTGATGCCATCCACGCTAAGGTAGCAGCATTAATAGTACATGGAATTTACTTGTAGGCTAATCAGAGGGTATAGGAAAGTAAATAAATGTCATCAATGGATTCAACCTTTTATTTTATTTTAAACCAATAATCACAATTCATTAACAGTGTATTTATCACCGGTAATAAGAAATAATAATTATCCAACGTAAGAATAAATGATTAAATTGCAATTTTTGTTGTGTGTTAATATTACACAGTGCATACATTTTGCATAGCACTACATGCAACTAAGACAACAATCTAGTTTTTGGGGCCTAGGTCTGAAGGAGATAACTTGACCTCTCACTAGTGGGGTTCCAACCAGAGTCTCCAGCTCCAGGATATTATCCTATTAGACCTGATAAATAAATGTACAAAAATGAAGGTTCTTAAGGAAGTAGATAGATCATCTAGGTCAACATCTTTTTCAGTGGAAGAAAACAATAGATGTATTATATCTAGTAAGTCTCCTGATGTCATTGTTAGTGCCCATAACCACTGAGCTAATATATATATATATATATATATATATATATATATATATATATATTTATTTATATATATATATCTATGAATTAGCAAGAACTATAAATGATAATCCTTAATTCTTGTGCCTTAATTAATAGTTTGTTCACCAATACTTACAACTAAGTTGCTGCTGTTTTTTTTTGTGACAGGTTTGCTGTCTAATCACCATAGGGTAAAGATGTCTAAACACTCACTCAAATGTCTACATTTTAGGGCAAACAGTCTCCCTTTACCAATTTTAATCCATCAAGTTTACTTCCTGGCTGCAAAGATTTCTGGACATACCCAGGATCACTTACTGTTCCCCCACTGCTGGAGAGTGTCATTTGGATTGTTCTGAAGGAAGAAATAACTGTCAGCTCTATACAGGTAATGATATATATAATATGCTTGTATGTGTAATATACTAGTTATACACATGAGAAATCTTTCTCTCTCTCTCTCTCTCTCTCTCTCTCTCTCTCTCCCCCTCTCTCTCTCCCCCCCTCTCTCTCTCTCTCTCTCTCTCTCTCTCTCTCTCTCTCTCTCTCTCGATCAGCCACAACATTAAAACTACTGAAAGTAAGTGAACAACATTGATTATTTCCTTACAATGGCACCTGTCAAGGGGTGGGATATATTCAGCAGCAAGTGAACAGTCAGTTTTTGAAGGTGATGTCATGGAAGTAGGAAAAATGAGCAAGTGTAAGGATCTCCAAAACAGCAGCCCTTATAGGCTTTCCCGGTATGCAGTGATTAGTCCCTACCAAAAGTGGTCCAAGGAAGGACAACGGGTGAACCGTTGATAGGGTCATGGGCGCCCAAGGCTCATTGGTGCACGTGGAGAGCAAAGGCTAGCCCTTCTGGTTCAATCCCACAGAAGAGCTACTGTAGCACAAGTTGCTGAAAAGTCAATGCTGGCTATGATGTGGGCAGCATGGTGGCTTAGTGGTTAGCACTGCTGCCTCACAGCACTGGGGTCATGAATTTGATTCCTGACCACGGCCTTATCTGTGTGGAGTTTGTATGTTCTCCCTGTGTTTGCGTGGGTTTCCTCCGGGTGCTCCGGTTTCCTCCCACACTCCAAAAACATACTAGTAGGTTAATTGGCTGCTATTAAATTGCCCTTAGTATCTCTTGGTTGTGTATGTTAGTGGATTTAGATTGTAAGCTCCAATGGGACAGGGACTGATGTGGGTGCGTTCTCTGTACAGCCCTGTGGAGTTAGTGGTGCTATATAAATAATGATGGTGATGATCCTACAGCCTACAATTTCATAGGAGGAATGGGGAGTGGACAGGGAGCGTATGCACATAACCAATGTACAGTAAGGGTGTGCCAAGCTTGAGCACACACACACAGAAGCACCCGATTCAAGCTTTGGGAATCAGTAAAGTACGTGTTTTTCTGTATCACTTGCACCAACTGCAGGTCAGATGTACTTGCCGATTGATAGTAATGAAGGTCGCCAATGCATAATATAAAACGTGTTTGCAAGCAGGAGCAACTGTAGAAATGCATTTTATGTACAGTAGACATTCATAACATCCTAATAAATGTATTTTATTGATTAAAAAATGAAAAAATTTTTTTAAAATGCTTTGATCTGAATGACTATATCGTTACTATGTATTGGACATATCCTGCAGTGTATTGTCTGTTAAAACAAATCAAAGTATTTATCAACAGACGTATTTTTAGAGTTACGTGCAAGGTTAAAAAAACTCACAATATGTTCGTTTTCTGTGCCTTAATGAATCAGACCCGTAATGTTTGCAACCTGATAATGGTGTACTGTCAATACAAAATAAAAATAGGCAATTTTATAAACATATATGTATGTAACATTAGGTGTATGTCTGGCAGTGTCTATATACCACTTCAATTTTACACAAAGAGAAAAGTTTATTAGTGTAATCTAATCCTTCTCCTTCCATCATAAGAGCTATAAAGGTTATACAGTAGCTTAGTACATCCTGCATTCATTTGTATCTAGCAAAAATAAAATGTTATTGTTTTTCAGCTATCCAAATTCCGCAGCCTCCTGAGCACCAGTGGAACAGATGGAGTTGAGTCGTGCTGCATGGCGTCCAACCACCGTCCTGTCCAGCCACTCAAAGGAAGGAAAGTCAGAGCATCATTCTCATAGTAACCTCCATTCCTTACCAATCCCTAGCAGGGAGAACTGCAAGGGACATTCCTTACAATGCTCCAGTACAGCATTGATGACGTTGTATATAATATAATGTTAATACACAGTTGTATTATGAAGACAAATACAAAAAAATTACATTTGGAATATGAGCATATAGTATGTATCTTCTTTCCCCTAGAATATTACTATAGATTGCATCAAGTGCTATAAGTAAATTATCCCCTTCCTCTGCCACAACTCTCTAAACTCCAGGCAGTGGCTCCTCTCCTAAACAGGAGCAAACGCAGGATTTGTAGAGGGGGGTTTCCACACCATGCCGCCAGTGGGCGTGACCAGCATGCATCATTGCGTGGCTATAATATTAGACAGTGCTTGGCTGCTCTAAAACTCTTCTTATCCCCATAATATACATGGGCAATACTGCATGCACTACTAGGGGCACGCAGCTCTCCCTTTTCAAGCAGAGCTGTGTGAAGCGGGGGCAGGTCCCAGCCACCTCAATTATACAGTGCCCCAGGCTTGGAGGGGGGTTTTCAGGGACTAGGAAACCCCCCTCGGTTTGCCTATGCTAAGTGCAGGGTCCCACTGAAGTGCATGGCCCTGTTCAGTGGTGCCCGTGGCATATCCAAATGCCAGGCCTGACCTACACGGATTTATGCTGATGGGTGCTTTGCATACGTGTGCAATTGCAACATACCATCAAGGGGTAAAACCAAAATGCACATCTTTGTTTATGGCCCCTTTAAGTACGTCAGACCAAAGTATATATATTTGGTATACTTATACTCAGTAGAATAAGCTGGTAAGTTTTTGGGGTTCCAATAATGACCTAACAGTAGCTTTGGGAAGAATTGTAGAGGGTGTACTTTTCCTTACTTTTGCAGATTGCCCCCTATATAAAAATATATTTATTCCGATATGCTTCCAAAGGAAGTCATGCACGTCCCAAAAAAGAAATATACAATTTGCCTGGATAGACTGAAAATTAAAAAAGCTATTCCCAGTGAAACCAGCACATCTCCAAATCATACAAATTGGTCATGAAAGTTTGAAAACTCTCCAGGCATTAAGCCTATAGAGAAAAATCCAATAATGTAACTGCGCACTCTGTACCATTAAACTTCAAAGAGACTGGTGGAAAATTGATTACATAAATTTATTAAACATTTATTAAAACTCATACACGATATATAAAAAATGTATAAAAAAAAAGCTCATGAACTCTAAAATTAAACTTCAACATAAATAAATATTACCAAAGCATGCAAGAATAATATATTATTGTGATCACATAAATTTAAGATAAAGTAACAACTTAAACCTTAATTAGTCAGTGGCCTGCTGACTCATCAATTCCATTAAAGATTCCATAAAAAAGAACCCACACTAAAATGGTCTAATGCTAAAAATTGATCCAAAATATACACAGTTCCACATCAAGTTTTGTTATATAACTTCCAAAGATAATCTTTACAATCAATTTGGACCCAATTTAGTATCAAAAAGACTGTCAATTTTATGTTAGATCCTCACAACTCCACTTGCAAACAGATGTCACAAAATTTATTGTCCAGACTTGTAATTCATTAGGGAGAATTTTTTCCCACATATATGCTCATAACAACATCAGGGAAGTTCAAATGATTCAAAGTTCTGACCAAGTGAAATTAAGTTCTTCATTAAGTGATTAATGTTGGAATGTTTGCAAATATATGTATGAATGTCTTGAGACTTGCGCTATGTGGTTCCACTATGGTTTCCTATAACATTCTACCACTAGATGGCAGTGAGAGGCCTAAGCACAATCTTTATTCCATTTTTTTCATAAATTATTCCTTCCTCATGTAGAAAGTGCTTTTATATCAACTTGAAAAAATACTTTTGACAACAGGTGTATTTAATTATTGCTACCAAATAAAATGTGCAGTTATGCAGAGGCATAAATGTATAAACTGAATTTCTCGACCTTTCTGTACTCATTAATGGCATCACCACATTTGAGCTTTCATAAGGAAACTGAGAAAGCAGATGTTTGCATTGTGTAATGTGAATATACATGTTCAGGAGATGTTTGTCTGCTTTTACGTTGCCATTGTAATACTGTCAGGTGGAAAGAAGATGACTTAATAAACCGCATGTATAGTCTTCCTATACAGATCTGTAGGTGTCTTGTGTTATTATTGTACAAACAGTTAATGATGCAGTCAATCAATGTCCTAAACTAATTCCAGATGTTCTGCTATGTACAATGTATTTGTATAAACTCTAAGTTGAAAACTTGGTGATTTGTTTAGAATAATATCTCAACTGAAAACAACACAGAGCGACAGTAACCCCTGCTTTCTGGTATACTTTTTGATTTAAATACCTGCCCAGCAAACTAGGAAAATATATTCATGGGTAGTTACAGGGCAGTTGCTTGTGGTGCTCATTCCAATTGTTGAAGATGTACCCCTCTTTATGCACCCTTCTAAATAATATAAAATGTAAACCACCCAATATGAACCAAGTTTACAATAGACAATATACGATATTGGGCACTTGGGCAGACTGACCAATAGAGGAAAATGTGGTTGACCATGAAAAAGACTTTATTCCATAACAGCCTGCAGAGTATACTGATTCATGGAATGGCTCATGACTATCTATTAATTCCAAATCTCACTAGTACCAAAGACTGAAGTTCTTTTGTTTTGGACACAAAGCATGTTGCATGTTGAGGACATGTTCCTTCTCCCAATATACCCAATCACAATACCCATGCCACTTTAACATACACCTCCGAACCTATGTTCAACTGAAAGTCATACATTTCTGTTGAGGTAAGGCCTACTGTCAAACATCACTCTCACTTCCCTCCTCTGGATTACTCTACCCATGGCTTTGGCCATCCTATCTAGTCCTCCTTGATCAGCATAACTCATCCCTACCCTATCTAATCCTGATGAAACTCCAGCAACTCATCCTACTCTATCTGATCCCCTTACTTATAACCAATTGTGCTGCCACTTGACACTCACTTCTGGACCCATGATCTTCCACTCAAGATGTCAGAAGTCCAAGCTTGTATGAAGAGCAACAATCTGCTCTTCCTAAATTATCAATTGAACCCCAAGTCACTAGCCTACCCTCTGTCGTTAACCAGAACAGCCTGACTCTTAATTAAGGTTGTGGGTTTGCCCTGCAGACAGCTGTACACATCTATAGCATGACATAGATGGTATCTACATGGCTGCAAGCACTGAGAAGACAGTGGTATCAGAAAAACCATGGGACATCCAGGGTCTCTGCAAATTCGAGATCTCAGAAATATGATTTCCAGTGGGGCCTTCAGGTCAACCACAAATAGGGTAGAGTAGTCTTGGTTGGTTGAAATCCAAGTCTCATTTGCAGATGAAATGGGGCAATTACACTGGGTAGTACTAATAAAAACAATTAGTAAGAATCTAAAGTCTCAAAATATTGACTATTATAACTCTTAAAGTCCAGCTATGAGCATGAGTTGAATTATATTTTCAAGCAGAGATACTTCAACTACTGTTAAACAAGCTGCTGAGTAGCAAGGCATGCTGGGACGTATAGACTGAAAGTTTAAGAGCACATAGCATCCACTGTAATTGCTATAAAATAACTGTCAAAGAAATTTACTTTTTGTTTTAATTTTTGTTTATTGGTTTATTTCCACAAAGAAGGTGTAACTGATAAAACAGCTGTAGCTTAATAGAATGCATTCTACGATTTTGTTTCTACCATGATTGCCAAACATGTTTTATCAGAAAGAAGCACGGACTTGTCTGTCCTTCAGTGGTTGAGGCGGACGATAATTGGTGAGGATTAGACTCTCTTTTTCCCCATCAGCAGAAGAGAGCAGGCTGCGAAACTTGTTCAGCTGCAAAAAAAATTGCTGATATTAGTATCACATGATGGAACAACTCCTACAGAAACTTGATATGATGCTGCATACAGTATAAATTCATCATTTGCATTTTCAGTAAGTTGAAATTTTATAGGTAGAAATGGAGACAAAATACTGTAGGTTGAGAGGATTTTTATATAGTGTGAGAAAAAGCTCCACTTGATCATTTTTATTATTTTTTTATTATTATATATGAGTAGTTGGAACTCTTGTATAAACAGCTTTGAAAGATATAATTATTGTTGACAGCTTCTGACGCCACTATTCGTAATAATAATGTATTTAACTACTACAGTAGAAAATATTATCACAAGAGAGTAACAAAGATATACTTCACATTTGTTCTTACACTAGTTTTGAACAATACTTACATCTTCTCTCCTTTATTTTTGTCTTAGTTCTTCAAATTTATCATGTTAAAGGTGCTTATTTACATGGTGATAAGATCTCTCGACCCAACCACTAAGTACCAGGATCTCTGTCAGATTTGGTCATCTATCTGTCTACACATATATGGTTAAACCTGAAAGATTTAGTCCTTGAGCTCTTGGGCTGATTGGTGGAATTGGACAGGGCACCATTAGAATAGTCAAATGATGACTGCAAGCAAGAAGTCACATTGGAGATCAGTAACCCACATATGGTCATGGGACACCTCAGTGAATACTTATATGTCACAGCTTTATATTTCACAGATAATATATATTTTATTTATAAAGTTCTAACATACTAAGCAGGATTTTATTAATAAAAGATTTATGGGATTAAACAAACAAATCTTGGTTAGAATACATGAACATATCTTGAGACAAATTGAGCGAGGGTCCTGTTTGCAAGAATTTACAGCCTAAGAGGTTATAAATGACATTTTCCACATAGGGAACATTGTAAATTGTACATAATTAACAGAGATCTCGATTACTTGTGCAGCATCTGCAACCTTACTTTGCAAAACTCTACCTGAAGGTACAACGATAGACACAGACTGGCACAGAGTTGCAATGGTTGGTTTGTGATAACTGGATAGAGATTGTGATATAATTGTGCTTTGCTACATTCAAACGGGCTGTAAAGAATCTCCACTGATGAAAATATTACTATAATTAATTAAAAGGCAAATGCCAGTCTCCCCTATTAGTTTAACTACAGTGGTCTGTTCCTTTGCTTAAAATGTTATTGAGACTTGGAGACTGTAGAACTCATTTAATTCTAATTATCATAAAGTAAATGACAGCACTTAATGCAAACAGAAAACAGTATTGGCTAATGCCTCAATTACATACAAAGATTTCCTTAGAAGATTAGCAACATAAGGAAACATATGTATTCATATTAGCGATGTTCAGCGTATGATTAGACCATAAATCAGAATTGGCCCATGGGGCTACCATATGAATGTTATGATATGTCATTTTTCCTGAATTGAAGTTGCTGATTTGTATTTGTTTTCATATTTTCATATTTTATATGTTCAAATGTCCAAATCATTAAAAAAAAAATCATAGCAATTGTTATTTTGTGAGCTAGGTTGGGGATGTTGTGATTTTTTGTTCCCATCTTATGTTTTGTTATTTTGTATATTTTCTTGGAATATTCTCAAAAATACACAATGTAAACAACAATCATAGCAACCAATCAGACATTTCATTATTTAAGTTGCACTAGACAGGTGAATATTTGTACACTTATATAATGTTAGTAAATAGCCATCCTCAAACTCCCAATCCATTATCATATACACATGGTAATAGCTACGTCATACCTCCCAACTGTCCCAATTTAGGTGGACAGTCCCTATTTGAAGGCTCTATCCCGCTATTCTGATCGGGACAGTCTTGTCTTGCGGGTCAGGAAGCTGGGATGTATTTCTAGTAGAACAACAGTGACTGGGTGCCAATTATGTGCACAGAAATGCATGGGCTTTGGAGGGAAGGGGAGGGGGGAAAGGGCAGCCTAATGCTTCAATAGCGCTAAGCAAGCCCCAGGAGGTGTGGTCATGCTGCTATTGCATCATGGCCACACCCCTTCCCGATTCACACACATATCAACTTAAAAATTTCAGTGTACGAATAAGCTATCAAGTATTTGTGTGCTACATGAAAAAACAGTCAGTATTTAACTTATGTGCAAAACAGAAAACAAATTTTCATCCCTTGCATTGTAACATGGTTTTGTCCAGGAGACTTAAATAAGAAGTTTCTTAATTTAAATTTCTTAATGAATCAGGCCCTTTCTCTGGAAAAGAGAAGAAAGGATTGTAAGGATAACATTTTGGCGACAACCAGCCCATTTGCAGTAGTAAGATTTTCACCGTAAAGTCTAGTTGCAAGGCAGTTTTGAACAAATTTAACATTAATTGTTCAATCAAATTAGAGTGTACTCAGCTCTCATTTATGTAACCTGCAAATCCCTGTAACATTCATTTCATGTGATAATTCAGAACCAATGTACTTCAAGCTGACAGATGTTCTATAACTTGATAATGTCACAGAATGTTCTCAGGAGTAGAGTGAACATGATCATTTCATCTACCAACGTTTATATCAGTTTGTGTAATGATGCGCTAAGGCATGGCGCTTGTTTCAGACAATAAAACCACAGCTTTTTAGCACCTTTATACATTTCTTTACTAGCATTACCTGTTCAGGGCTGGCACTTATTGGCTCTCTGAATATAATCCAGGTGACACATTCCAGCAGGGGCGGGTGAGTCAAGGAACCAATGTAGGTCCAGTAGTCTTTTGATGCCGGGAGTAGGGTTGAAGGATCAAAGTTGGTAAATGCTGCTTGTTTACCCTAAAAGAAAATGAGGAGATTCTAGTGATATATTGTTTAAAATATAGTAACTGCACTTATCAAGCTATGCTGACACAAACCAGTACTTTGCTAAAAATATGGTACAAATTTGTGCACAAAGTGGGTGCTAATTAATTGAGTTTTGGGTGGGATTCCATAAATTAAATATAAATGCAGATTACTACTCATCTGAGGACTGACAATATACACTCAATCCAAAGGGTCTCCCAATATCTGCCGTGGTCAAGGGAGGCTTCCGTACAGGAGCTAGGAGAGAATCCATAGACCACGGCAGGCATTGGGAGACCCTCCACACCCCTGTATAGGCAGCATTTGTTTCATATCTATGGTACAGCATGGTGGCTTAGTGGTTAGCACTTCTGCCTCACAGCACTGGGTTCATGAGTTCAATTCCCGACCATGGCCTTATCTGCATGGAGTTTGTATGTTCTCCCTGTGTTTGTGTGGATTTCCTGCAGGTGCTCCGGTTTCCTCCCACACACCAAAAAATATACTAGTAGGTTAATTAGCTGCAATTAAATTGACCTTCGTCTCTCTCTGTGTGTGGGTATGTAGGGGATTTAGGCTGTAATCTCCAACGGGGCAGGGACTGTGAGTGAGTTCTTCTCTGTACAGTGCTGCGGGATTATTGGTGCTATATAAATTGCTGATGAACAACAACAGTTCCTGGCAGAGGGGAGGAGAGGATCCCCTGACTGCATCAGACGGGGGACCCGTAGGATTTTGTAGATTTCCAGACCCCAGATAAGTAATATATGGTATTTATGTTTAACTTTTTTCAGTTTTAGTTGGATCTTTTAACAGCAGCATCCGGACGATATGTTACTCACCTTTGTTTTAATGAGGCTTAAAGCTTCCACCACTTTCTGCAGCCCTGAATGTGCATTGCCAACCTACAATTAATTAAATAAGTACAGTAATAAATGAGATTGTCACCTTTCTGTTATTTCTTGAAAGATACTGAGATGCTATTAATGTGGTTTCCAACCTTTGTGGTGCTGTGATTGTTCATAATGATCTGTAACTACAGGTTCTTTGTAAATGGGGACAGGTTGACACATTTGAGGAACAAGAGCAAAACTAGCTAAAAGCCTGGACAAAACCTTGCCCTTAGCCATTTCGTTAACATAGCGTGTTCATCAATGTTCCTCAAAGCTTCCCTACAGCATAGTGTACTGAGTACTTAATGAGCATTCTGATAGAAGTCATACCCATTATGTAGGCCTTGCGGTTACACATTTTCTGATATATTAGCATCAATAAAATTTTTTATGACACCCCAATTTTAAATTATTTTAAAAATAAATCCAGTATTATGAATAAATATACTATAATGATATATGTATATTTGAAAAAAAAAATGAATAGCTAACATTACAAGTTTACAATATTACATATACAATATCCATTGCATACATTAAACATATGTTAAGAGTTATTACCAGTCACCTCTGAATACTTGTGAAGCGGCTTGAAAACATGTCTTGGCACACTGGCTCAGGACCACTATGTTATTACATATTTTACAGAAACCTAAAGCAGGTTGGGTACAAAATCTTGACAAGTTGGCAGTTATCCTGTCGACATAAAAGTGTTGGCAGGCGAAATGCCGATACTTCCATTCTGGTGACAGTGTGATTGTGGATATTAATAATATCAAGTCACACTGCTGAAATGAAAAGAGCTATGCCGACAGGTCTGTGTGCTATACAGCCGCTGGACCCGCAATTAGCACAGGGTTTCTTTCTATAACTGTTTTGTTCGGCTAAATAGCAATCGTACCCTACAATATGCAATCAACCACTAATTATGTTAATCCCAGTGCAAATTAATTAAATAATTAAAGCTTTCCATCAGTAATAAATGCGATTGTGATATTCAGGACATAGATATGAATCCTGTTTTTTACGAACCTTCAGGAATACAGTCAGTATAGCGCATCCATCAAGATTTTTAGAGGCTTCAGCAAAACTGGAGTATTTCTCGGAGTTCCAGTGAACAAAATGCAACTATGGGAAACGTTTTAAAACATATATTAACAACTAAAACCGATTTTGTGATGTAAATTGTTGATTTATATTCAAAATGTATAGTATCAATTGATTTGCTAACTTTCAAAGCAAAATTATATGCATCATAATTGAAGATAAAATAATATTAAAATAATAACAATAATAATAATAATAATAATTAGATTGTACGCTCCTCTGAGCAGGGCCATCTCTCCTCCTGTTTCCACCACTTCTAACTCTGCTCTCCAGCTACTTAGCCCTCCTCCTCGAGGGTCCTCCACCCCACATCCACTCTCGCTCCCTCCTCCCCCCTGGGGGTCTCCCTGTCTTCCGCGCCCTCCTTCTTGGGCCCCATCGTTTGCGGATCCTCCCTCCCCCTTCCCCGCCCTCTCTAGCTGTGCATTGAGCTTACTGAGTTGCTGTGTTTACTGTACTGTGCTGTCTCCCATTGTATTGTAATTTTGTTTGTCTCTGTACGGCGCTGCGGATGCCTTGTGGCGCCTTATAAATAAATATTAATAATAATAATAATAATAATAATAATAATTCTAAAGTGTCTCGGCATGGCAAAATAAGTTATAGAAAGCTGATATTATTATTGAGGTGGATCTGTTGCCTACAAACAATGGATACTATAATTTTTTATGGGCTGAACCAATAAGCATGAAAATGCAGCCTATCAATCCACTAGTTCTAGTAAATTGATAGGCTGAATATATTTTCAGTAGGCGATAGGTATACTTTGCTTTTTTTTCACAATTGCTATATATATATAACTTGATAATAATAATAATAATAATAATAATAATAATTAACAACACATAATAGTTTAGCCACTTTG
Organism: Mixophyes fleayi; assembly: GCF_038048845.1. Classification (NCBI taxonomy): domain Eukaryota; kingdom Metazoa; phylum Chordata; class Amphibia; order Anura; family Limnodynastidae; genus Mixophyes; species Mixophyes fleayi. The sequence continues at coordinate 241,574,462 of NC_134406.1, forward strand.
GGCACAGTTCCATTGGCATTTCTTGAACTTTCGATTTTTTAAGGAAAGTAAGGCAAAAAATGAGTAATTATTTTCCTGGACATACCCCTGTTTCTTTTCTGAACCCCTTTATATTTTAATAAAAAATGAATGAGAAAAAAATAAAACATTAATAAGTAAAGATAACATAAAAGAAATATTAAACGTAACAATAAGGAACCATGTAGTGTTAAAAGAACATTTTAAAATATTTTAAAATATTTACACATTCATAAATGAATCCAGAATGTGGCTGCTTTTAAAGACTTGTTAAGAAAAATATATTTTAGGGAGAACCCTTCATTCAATGGAATTCAGTTTACAGTTAAATTTTACGTGAGGCATTTCATATAATGTTATATTGAATATGCAATAAATAAATTGTAAAATAGTTATAATGCTGTAAAATATAAACAATCTAAGTAAAAATTTAAATAAATAAAAATATTCAAACATCATTTGCTAAAAAGTGCTGATCAACACGTTTTATTTTGGCCAGCTGCAAACTAGTTCCTTTGAACTTAGAAATTGGTGTATTATGTAATTGATGTGTTGTTGTTATGTTTTATGTGTCATTTATTAGATTTTATTCTTCACACAAACTCAAATGTTAACAAAGAGAAACATTTTAGGAAAAATATTTTTTTTTATAAATTTATATTACAAGCATCATTGGTGAGAGTAAATAGAGTTGAAGATTGCTTATATTTTTATTTTTAGTATGTGACATCCCACTGCAGTTTAGAATTTTCCAAGCAATTGCACTATATTAAATGAAGCTTCTAACAAATGCTTGAAACAATAAACACTATAATAAAGAAAAAAAGTTTCACCATAATTTCTTTAATAAAATGGAATATTGCTTTTTTTTATTTCTCTTAAGTGCAGGGGCATTAGAGGTAATAAAGATTTCAACTTCATTATGTCTTTTTCATAGAAGCAATTTCAATCAAGGCAACTGCGAATATAAACTGGGACTTCCCAACATCATGGTACAAGTATGACAGATGTAGTCTTGTTGTTAAAATTTTTATTAGACTTCACAATAAAACTGTTTGTATTGTTGGAAACTACCAATATCCCTGTTCTGATAATGTACAAACAGTAGAAATGGAATCACGCAGGAAGATAAAGGAAGAAGGTCAAGAGATTCTAAAAATAGTTTAAAAAAACACAAGACTCAATAATCAGTTACCTCTGCTGCATATGGCTTCCCATCCACTGTGTGTTCTGACCCAAAGTCGTTGGAAGGTCCCCAGTGGAAGTGGAACTGGTTCAAGCGGTAACTTGCTTGAAGTGGGCCTGCTTTTACCACTGAAAACAACATGTAGATTCTTTAGGTCAGGGTTGTCCAACCCGCGGACCGCGGGCCGCATGCGGCCCAGCACGCCTGTAAATGTGGCCCAGAAGGAGTTTTGGATGTGGCAAGGGGGCAGCACTGTTAATGGAAAAAAAAAATCCTGCAAAAAAAAGAAAAGAAAATACTTACCTTGCGGTCACGTCAGCTGGTACTCCGGCTCCCTCCCTTGTCTCCTCATCCGTGCGGCACTCGCAGTGAATGTCGGGCGTGATGTCATCACGCCCAACATCCATTGCGGAGCGCAGCACAGAGGAATCACCCGCGCGAGAAGAACAATCAGCAGCACAGAATTGGAGAAAAAGAAGAGAAGAGGACAGGAGAACAAGCCGATTAAAAGGTAAGTTAAGGCGGATTTTTTTTATTATTTCAAGGGACGCTGACCAGTGAATAAAAGTCACCTGGTCCTGGAGCATCATGGACCTTATCTCCCTGCTACATACTTCTACTTGTAATACTAATGGGGCATTATATATTATTCTCTTTGGCCCATTATAAGTTGTTATCCCTTAACTAACATAGTGGTGTAAATAGCAAAACAGGTCACAATTTGGGGTCACAGTGATGTATATGTCAGGTACCGCAGGCCTGGTCAGGGCACCCTGATATACAATGCCTGGCTTAAATGCACTTTATTGATATTGCATCGAAACAATACAAAAAGTGATTATAGTATAATAACTAGAGAGGATTTTTTGAATAGGGCGATTGAAAGGTAAGTATAGGGGGATTTTAAAAATAAGTGATTTTATATATATATATATATATATATATATATATATATATATCACTTTTTTTCTCATATATATATGTTAACTATGTTTTCTATGGTTTTTTGGATGATCAGCTATCGTTATTGTTAGTGTATCTTATGTGCGGCCCAAACCAACTCATCGTCTTCCAATGTGGCCCAGGGAAGCTAAAAGGTTGGACACCCCTGCTTTAGGTGATCATTTGTAGCAATGATAAATTACAGAATTGCCTATATAACCATTGACAGGCATGGGTTTCTATATTTTTTTCCTCTTATGTCACTTTGCTGTTCTTCTAACCCACCTCCTCCACTGCGGTAGCTTTCCATTATTCCAGTCCCCACTGCATTCTATGGAACTTAAGCTGAGTTGACCATACGCCTGTTGGCTTAGCGTAAAACACACAAATGTGTACTGTGCATGCCCACAAGGAAAAGTGTACGCCTACGTCCCTATGCAGATTTAGTACTTGCTTCTCCTTATGATTAGAGAGGCAGAATAAGAGTGGGAAGGGCTATGCAAATGCAGACCGAGAATGGTAAGGAAGTTTATGCATAATTGCAATCTAAGGCAGACCCCGAACAGAGACACAGTACAACTGTCAGTAATCGTATCACATGTGGGTGCCTTAGAGCTGGTGCAAATAAACACTAATGATTGGCTGACTGTGGATTCCCCTCTGAAGCTTTCTTCATTGATCATGCCTATATTACATGGCTCTGAGGACATATTTAAAATACATCTTTTATACTTTCATTCGTACCCAAGAATGAAAATTATACCTGCTCTACTATAAAGCTTTTTTTCAATTATTTAAATGAAACCTAACATTGAATGTTTTTTTTGCTATCAAAACAAATGTTAAAAACCTTTTCTTGTGCTTATAAACTGGTTGGATGTAAGTGTATCTGGGTATAAGTACGCCTGGTGTAATCCTGATGCATACGCTATTGGGGCAGAGCTGGATGCATCGGCGTAAATACACTATTTTAACGTGCTGCTTTTTAGAGCTTAATTTTTTTATGCAAATGAGCAATGAGTCCTTATGTCATTGACGTGCGATCTGATGCACTTCAAGGGCTGCATATTACGCTAAATTTTAAAAGCCCAAACCAACCTGATCCCAAAATGCCCCACACATGTTTCAATATTCCATCACATGACACTCAGACCTCCCAATTGCTCTAAAATAGCCCCACATGCCCTCTGACCCCTACTTGCATAAAAATACTCCAGATGTACCCCAAATCTCCATCACATGCAACTCAGGCTTCCTAACATGCCACTCAAACCTCCTCATATGCCTCTCAGACCTCCTCATATGCCCCTCAGCCCTCCTTATGTGCCCCTCAAACCTCCTCATATGCCCCTCAGCCCTCCTTATGTGCCCCTCAAACCTGCTCATATGCCCCTCAGACCTCCACATATGCCCTTCAGGCTCCCTCGTGTGCCCCTCAGACCTCCTAATGTGCCTCTCAGACCTCCCCATATGACTCTCAGCCCTCCTCATGTGCCCTTCAGACCTATCCACATGCCTCTCACACATCCCCCATTCAGTGGATATCTACTGAAACTATTTCTACCGATCTGCCTCTTATTCACCTCTCACTGCCTTTCTGCATTTCTTTTCTTTTTACAGCATGCTCAAATCGCTGACCCTTATTATGCACTTTTTCTCTGGAATATCTTCCATTTCTTCATTAATACCTGCTTTTACTATATACCTGTGGCTCACCTCTCCTCTTCATTCTTTCTGCTCCTACCCTCTCATTTCCTGCTTTTTTGACTATGTGGTCTTGGTGAAGCTCTTGTGTGCCAGGAATCCCTGCAGAGGAAGGTGGTAGAGCACACCGACTGCACTCCTTCCTCTTCTTCCACTGTGCTGTGTGAGTCTGTGACTTCCCTGCACTGTGCAGAGGAGGTCACTTGAGGCAGAAGTGGGCCGGGGGCCGCAGGTGAAGGCTCGGGTGGGCCGCTGTTCATCTTTTGCCCACCACTGCCTTATTCATAAATAAATTCTTGGAAATTAGCAACCAATCAGATTCTAGCTATCATTTATCTAGTGCAGTGTAGGAAATGATAGCTGGAATCTGATTGGTTGCTATAGGCAACATCCCTCCTCTTCCTATTTAGTAATTATACCCCGATGACTCACTGTGACCATATTTACCTGAGATTTCCTCGGTGTCTTCAGAAATTACATGAAATGAATGTCCAATGTTGACAATAGATTTAATAGAAGATGGGTTGTAGTTTATGCTAAGAGACTTCAGTGACTCATCATGCTTTGCTTCCTGGGTTTTGATGTCAATTGGAGATTGGTAATCCCCTTGCGCAATGGGATAACTCTTGTGCCACTGATCAGGTCCTAAAACAAATAACATATGAATGGTGAATAAACACCTATCCTATTTTTGTTACTATAACATTTAGTAGTATAGTGCATGAAACAGAAGAACAGCTTTCAGTGAGAGACACTTACATTTATAAATGTATACCTGGAGCAAGGAAAATGAGGGAAACTTTTGCTGCACCAAATATAGACGTGGCCAACATTAATAGTAATTTTGCACAACCAATGTAATATATGAAGATTTGTCACTAATCAAATACATTAAGGACCGATCTGGCCAGTATTCTGACCAGCAATTTACAATACAGTGAGCTTTCTAGTGACTATTTTGCAATAAGGAGAATATTCCAGAGACCAACATACAATACAGAAATAATTCTAGTGACTAATATACAAAACACAAAGCATACCTGTACTACTGCCAACTATACAATGCTCACCTTATTCTGGTGACCTCTATACAATACAGATCTCTACAGCACTGGTAGCTATACATTGCCGAGCCCCCAAACCTATGATGACAATAGAATGCAGACCCAAGTCCTCTGATAGCAATACAATGGAGACATCCCAAGTCTCTGGCGACAAAACCATGCAGGACACCCAAAATCTTTGGTGATAATGCAATACCTTCAGTCCTGTGCTTTCACTCTGTAATACACCACTTCAGCTGTGTCAGCAATTCATCATAGTCACTACTAGTCACTACTCACTAGATGGCTCCCATAACTCTGCTGGACAGATCCAGCCTTCAGGAAGAGTGACACTTACCATTATGTGCCTCGTAACCCCAGGTTGAGCTGCTCATGGCTACAGATTGTACGCAACTAATTCTTCCTTTGACTGCAACAGTGTGTCTTACACTCTTTACTGCCTCAGTTTATATAGAGACACCACTGGCAGTTTATAACCTGGTTTATGTGACTTGCTTCATGTGCATATGACACAAGGACAATAAAAGTTTATCATGACAGCATGCAGCCTAGACAAACTGATGCCATTCCCTCATAAATGTATGAAGTGGTGCCACAGAGAACTATTGGACACTTTATTACTGTATGTTTATCCTTCTTGGGTGCTGATTCATGGTCACAAGGGCATAACGTTTAAATGGGCCTATTGTGAGCAATAGAATTTTTTGAATGGACTATCTTTCCTCCACCTTTCTTACAGTTGATGAATTCAATTTAGTTTCCAATACAAACAGACCTGTTTACTATTAAGTGGCAATAGGGCCGATTTCCTATCACCACTGATCGCAGCGATTGCCTCAGTTTACTAAGAAAATATCGCAATAGCAGTTGAATGATACTCAGCTGCCTTGCGATTGTCACAGGTTAGTTAGAACTGAAGGTTTACCTGCTGGTATTAGCTCTAACACGCCTCTGGTTTTTGCCAGGGACCCCGCAAGGGAGTTTGGGGTGCGCTGCAAGAGTCTCCCAGTTAGCCACCAGCGAAGTAGTAGGTGATCAAACAGGAGATGTATGCAACCAAAGGGAGATCCAAAAGCTGAGTCAGGCAAAACCAAGCCAAAATCCAGGAAGTCAGGCAGTGGCGGATCCAGGGGGGGCGATCGGGGCAATCGCCCCCCTAGCAGGGGCTTGCTGCCGGCGGCTGCACACTATGTGCAGGTCCGCTCAGCAGTGACAATGTGCTGCCCGGCTGCTCTGATTGTGTTTTAAACACAATCAGAGCAGCCAGGCAGCACATTGTCACTGCCGAGCGGACCTGCACATACTGTGCAGCCGCCGGCAGCCTTAAAAGGCAGAAAGGGGGCGGGGCCTAAATCCCCCCCCCCTAAATCGCCCGGGGCAGAAAATCTTTCTAGATCCGCCCCTGAAGTCAGGCAGGATGCTAAGAAGCAAACGGGAGTACTGGAGCATATGGAGACCTGGATACTCTGGTACCTTAATGGTGCCAGAGTCAACTTTAAATAGTGCATGGTGACTCCTGATTGGTGGCTGTGGAATCGGTGGTCAGGAACAGTTGACCGCCGACAGGAAGAGGGACCAAGCGTCTCCGTTGCCTAGCAACAGAGACGTGATCATACTGCGCATGCACCCATGCTGCTGGGCGCGGAGAACAGGAAGAAGCGTCCCGTTGCCTAGCAATGGGACGCGCTAGCAGGGAAAATACGGCAGCCGTCCCTGGCACCTACTATGCGTGAGGAGACTGCGCCTGACAGCGATATTCTTACCTCTTTGTCAACCAGTCTTGGGTCCATCTACAGACTGAAGCCCGGACTTTGGAGCCGCTCAGACTAGACAAAAAACGCTTTATTTAAATAAATTGCCACTGGTACTACCTGTGTCCTTGTTAAATAAGCACAGGAACGCTTTCACTGGAGAAACCTGGCTAAAAGTTTCTCGGTCTACCCAAAGAGACAGCCGGCAATTACCCTTTGATAGAGAGAAGATGTTTTCTCCCTTTCATAAATAGGCCACTTAATGTTTTGTTGATGTCATTATATCTCCTGGGTGGAAAGAATAGTTCTTATCGCATCCCTCAATAATAAAATAAATTAGTTCCATATATCTATCTAGGTTAGATGTAGTGAACCTGTGGTAGTTGACAGATCTACTAGTCCATTAGCTTTTTGTTAATTTGGTGCTATAAGTGTTTAGTTCCTTTAACTGGTAATTTAAAATAAATTATCTTAATAACAATACACAATTTAATTTTTTTGATGTTTAGTAACCCAGTCATTGAAATAACACTGTAGCAAGTAACTATTCAGTTAGACTGCAGACTCTAGATCCTTGACTACAAGATGTTTTATCAACAGGGAAAATATGAAATATTTCTTAGATGATATTGTTTTCAGTTTTGTTATGACTAGGGTCATCAGTTAGAGAGTGTATCCACCCAAAAATAATGTCTAGGTTTCATCCCTCTGTACTCCGAGGGATATATTTACTAAACTGCGGATTTGAAAAAGTGAAGATGTTGCCTATAGCAACCAGATTCTAGTTATCATTTATTTAGTACAGTCTACAAAATGACAGCTAGAATTTGATTGGTTGCTATAGGCAACATCTCCACATTTTCAAACCCGCAGCTTAGTAAATCTAGCCCCAAATGTCTGATCTTTGGAGGTTCCATACCATAAACCCTTACATTTTGAGAGTACCCCTTGCCCTCCTCTGACACTGCACAGATCCTTTTTCTAAATTGACAATAAAAGGAAGAAGAGGTTGCAAACAGCACTCTGTTAGTTTCTATCACTGGTGGTGATTGCACAGAGTTGTTCATGCTCATCTTCTGAAATAATTTGTGCTGCTGTGATCATTCTGATGATCTGATTGGCTACAGGGTGTTCTATTGTAACCACTTCAATACTTATAAGTAGGAGATGAAGATTTGAAAGTTGCTAACAAAAAATTTACTCAGAATCTTGTCAAATACACGTGGAAAGAAAACAGACAACATAGGCCCTGCTCTGTGGTCCACACTGGCAATGTCCCAATTTAACAGTGATCACACACTCCTTCCACTTACTGCACATTTGTATTATGTTAGTAAGTAAATCCCCATGTTTCCTTTGTTTTCACAATTGCTTTCAAGAAATAAAATGTTTGAGATAACAGTTTAAGCAAAGTATCTGCTACCTGCTGCCATACTGTATGTCACTGATGTCCATGGATACCTAATTAGAAGAGTGGGATTATACCAGAAATGTCATTTCGGAGTATCAATATAAATACATTAAATTGAAAATGGGAATAATTTACCACAGGAAAGTATATTGCAAAATGGGGAATCTCTACATAAGGTTGCATATGGTTTCCTGCTGTCTGATAAACGACTGGCTATTCACAAAGCATTTAGAAGAAAAACATTACAACGCAGGATAAAGTATGACTGTTGTATGCGCTTTTTTTCTTCTATTTGATCCTTCTAAGGCGGGTTACTCACAGGTGTCAGGAAAACGTTGGAGTTTGACATGCAGTGGTAACTAGCACTTGCACTATCAGTCTGGGTGGGGTCTGACTCCAAAGTGTTCACTCAGGTAAATTGACCTGGGAGCATCCTAAAAAATACCACAATGCCGCAAATATTCCCGACCGCAGGAGTGATTATGGGTTCACTGGAGCAGTTGGGTTCTATTCCCATACATGCTTTTACTAGTGTTCAAAACCGTTTTTACACTTTCCATCATGTTCCTTTTCACCTGGACCTCTGATCCCACAAAAATAGGTACAGGGTGATTTTGCGGGGTTGTGGGTGTACATAAATGTGTGTTCATGGGGGACAACTAGGAGCACTTGTGCATAAAGAAAGGCGCTGCTGTCCACATTCTGTTGTTGGCAAATGACTTTTATACACAGTGCAAGTTTCAGGCAGAGTCTGTAGTTCTCATAGAGCAATAAGTGTACATGGAGATAAATCTCTTTGTACTGTACTATACTATGCATAGTGGCTTTAATTTTTGGTTGTGGAGGTGTGTTTCCTGCATTGGGTGTACATAGATAAGCTCTCTATTAGCTGGTAATTAAATCAGTTATTGCATACTTGCCAACTTTTCCTTGTTGGCTTCTGGAAGATACCGGAGGAGGTAGACGTGTGGGGCGTGGCTTGATGAATCACATAATTTTGGCCTCGCCCCCTAAACGATTGTCCCAATTTTGGCCAATTACAGCAAGGTGCGGGGCTAAGATGACATGATATCTGCGTCATTAAGCCCACCCAACTTATCTATTGGGGGGGCGAGAGCTGGGAGGTTGTCCTCCCAGAAATGCTGGAGTAGACAACTATGCGTTAAAGAAAAGCAGCTAATGAATCTCTAGAGACTGAAGTGTCTTTTACATTTCTGTCTCAATTACTGAAGTCATGTTGTCTTACCTGTCAGTCTTTGATTAAATCTTGGTCTCCATGAAAATGGCCACCTCTATAGGCATCAATACATGGACATAGGACACAATTTATGAACTGTGTCATCAAGCCACAGATGGCGAAGCCAACCACGTCTTGTACTGGCTCAGCACCAGGGAGAATGTCAGGCTCTTCAGGGAGTGAGGGAGATCACCCCTATTTCAGTGAGTCTCCATTCAGGGAGAGTTGGCAAGTATGAGTAATTGTCGCAATTCAACCAAAAAATATTGCAGAGAAAGTGGAATCATACTGGCCCGCAGCAGTTAAGGTTAACATATCGCTATGTTTGCCAGTCTTTACATATGTGCACATGGGTGACCTGGTTTGTAAGTTCCCCGTTGATTCAAAATATTGATAATATTTATTTAAAAACTAAAATAAAACCTTTATACATTAAAAAATGGGCTTTTCAAATAATAAAACATGTAAATGGTTTTATTCTGCTATTGCTACAGAACAGGTATATCGCCGGTACAGGTACCAACACTTCCCCGTGCCAGCGAATCTTACCCACCGCAGAGTTATCGCCAATGATAACAATGCTGGCAATGACTCTTCTAATATATTGGGTAATGCGATAACAAGCACCATATCCAGCAAAAACACCCATTTTTCTCAGCAATGCCCAGAGTAAGAGAGACCTGTTTTTTAATTTTAAAAAATAAAATAAATGCAGATTTGCTCTTAAGCAACACTGCAGAAAGTATTTCTACTCTTCCACAAATCTTACATCATGCAGGACTTGTAAAGACATTAGTGATAAAACAAACTTTATTCCAATGCACTCTTAACCTTACATTTTACTATGCAATCTTACCATATGTGGCAATATATTACTGGCACATGGTAGAGCATTGCCTCTGTTTATTGGCATATTCACATTAAAATTGTATATACAAAGGGTAAAAATGCAATCAAGCCACTCAGTCTGTAAGATTACATGCCTGTGTAGGTTTTTTTTTCAACTTTCTAAAACAATAAAATGGATGAAGATAACTATAAAATTGAGTTAAAAATACTGTTTATGCTTGTTAAACAGCACTATGATCTAAGGTTGGGTTTTTGTAACTTGTTGCTAACACAACAGAAAAAATAGGTCCCTATACCATTTCATCAGATCCCCTTGATCATTTTTTCACCTTCTATTAAACTAGTTATTATTGATATTTATATATTAAACCTAATTTCCTGTTATACTTTAATAATATATAGATTAACTTACAGCCCACAGTAGCATTATTAAAAGTGAAATAATTTAACACTGAGCCATGTCTTGAAGTTGATTCTCAGATTTAACTTGTGCTGTAATTTGTCATGATTCTGTCACCCGCCGCTCTCCCACGGCTGCTACCCGGTAACCTTAGCATCTACTCATTTCCTGATTCCCCGCTTTCTCCCTCGGCTGACAGGTCGGCAACAGCTCTGCGCATGTGCGAATGATCGTCTCACCTGTTCTCCCTGTCCCACTCACCCATTGGATGCCTTTCATTTATAAGGTCCCTCCCAGCACCTCTTAGTGCTGGTTCTTCTTGTGAGACTCCTGACCTGGAAGCAGCTCATGGACCTCTGCTTGGATCTTAGCACTCCTAGCCTGCTGCCATGGATCATTGTTTACCTGCTCCACTTACCCGTGGTAACTCCTGCAGATCACCGTTATCTTCTCTTTAAGTGTGCTGTCGTGGATCACCTATTACCTGCTCCACTCCTTAGTGGTAACTACTGCAGATCACTGTTATCTTCTCTTTAAGTGGGCTGTCGTGGATCACCTATTACCTGCTCCATTCCTTAGTGGTAACTACTGCAGATCACCGTTCTCATCTCTCCAAGGGTGCTGTCGTGGATCACCTATTACCTGCTCCATTCTTTAGTGGTAACTACTGCGGATCACCGTTCTCATCTCTCCAAGGGTGCTGTCGTGGATCACCTATTACCTGCTTCATTCCTTAGTGGTAACTACTGCAGATCACCGTTCTCATCTCTCCAAGGGTGCTGTCGTGGATCACCTATTACCTGCTCCATTCCTTAGTGGTAACTACTGCAGATCACCGTTCTCATCTCTCCAAGGGTGCTGTCGTGGATCACCTATTACCTGCTCCACTCCTTAGTGGTAACTACTGCAGATCACCGTTCTCATCTCTCCAAGTGTGCTGTCGTGGATCACCTATTACCTGCTCCATTCCTTAGTGGTAACTACTGCAGATCACCGTTCTCATCGCTCCAAGTATGCTGCTGCAGATTATCGCTTACCGGCTCCACTTATGTAGTGGTAACAACCACAGATCATCTCATCTATCTCTCTATGAACTATCGCAGAGCATCGCCTGGTACTCTCACGCAGTAGAGGCTACCTAGTACCTTCTCTGTACTCGGTTCTCTATCACTGCTCACTGGGAACTCCCCTGGAGGGTCACGACCTGCATGGTGGAAGCTGCAAAGCCCAAATTCACTTGCGGAAATCCCTGGTGAAAACCTTCCGCTTTGTTAGATTCCACGCTTCTGGGTGAAGTACCGCCAATCCCAGCTGAGACCAGAAGGATCCCACTCATCCTAGTGAATCCTGACAGATTCCCAGGATTTAGGGATATATCAGAGTGTCCAGAGTGCCTCTATTTATTAACAATAAAGCTACACATTCCACCACACCACAAGTCTATGTACAACATGTTAACAGTACCGGACCTAGTTGTACACACAATTATATACATACATCACTAGGAGAGACAGTGGCCTGAGTAATAGTGATCCACTTGTCACAATTAAAGCCCAGAATATCCTTAAGTCCCACTACTAGCTGTGGCAGAATTTCAGCCCAGGTATCACCCTGCTTTAGGTGGCTCCACACCAGTGCTAATACCTGCAGACAGGTACATACCATATTTGCAATGGGATCAGCAATTTCAAGTTCCTCTTCCTGTAGAAAAGTCCAATCAAGCAGGGTCTGCTAGTCCCAGCCAGTCCTATCTCCAACATCCTCCCCTGATGTGTGCCAGTCAGGTCCAGAACTAGCACTAGGCAAAGTAGATGGCTGTCTAGAGCCCAAGGTTTTGGGGATGCCTAAAACATTGAGTGAATGACATAGTGGCACTCATGCAGTGTTTTTATCCTTCCTGTTCTGCACCGAGTGGTGGCTTAAAGTAACTGTTGGCAAATTGAGGCAGTGATGGGGTGGCATAGGCCAGGAGTGTACACTTCCGTGGCCAATACTGGCACTGACTGGCCTGAGTCAACACAAACCATTTCATTACCCAGTCAATCTCTCCAACTACTGCCCTATTTCTAGCCTCTTCTTTGCTTTCATACTACTTGAAAGACTTGTGTACAACCACCCATCTAGTTTTCTCTCCTTTCCCTCCATTTTTGACTCTCTGCAAACGGGTTTCCATCGCCAACATTCTGAGACTGTCATCAGAAAAAGTTATCAACGATCAAAGTCTAGGGGGTATATTTACTATTTGCTGGTTCCGTAGAACTGCTGATTCCTGATACTTTGACGGCATTTTTTATAATGGCACTTTTAATAAAATTGGCGTTTGAAGAAAATGCCTTCAAAGTGCTGGGATTCGGCGGTTCTATGGTACCACCTCCTAGTAAATATACCATTAAGAGTCACTTTTCCATACTCAATCTCCTGGACATCACTGTTGCTTTTGACTGTTAATCACCGTCTTCTCCTGCACGATCTTCACTCCATTGGCCTCAGTTCTTTTCTGGTTCACTTCCTATCCATCCAATCACTCCTTCATTGTCTCTACCTCTGACATATTATCTCATCCCCACTGACACTATCTGTATTGGTCCCACAAAACCGCTTTCGAAAATCTCCACTCCTAGATACACTCGCTCCTCTTGTCTTGGCAATGCCAGTTCCTGCTATATTGTAAGCGCTTTTATAAACAGAGCCCTGGTACTGACATTTGTTTTCACATCTGCACTTATTTTGTCTACCTTGCACAGCCCTGTTTTATGCATGCCTTGTTTTCCCCACTGGTGCTGTGGAGTTCTGTGGTGCCTTGCTGATCAATAGCAATAAGAATAATAATACCTTATATAAGCGGTACATGAGCCAATTAGCGAAGAAAAATATTGATATAAATCAGTCAATAGAAAAATCAGATAATTATCATTCTAAAGGATCACACCCAATATATTCATTAATTATAACAATTACTGCTTAATATAACTGGCAGATTTATACAATAATATGTATAATATATTAGAATTCAGGATAATTGTTTCCAGCATGCAAACAGCAAAAAAAGAACAGAAAGAGTCTGGTCCTTTATATTAGTACTAGAAAACTGTCAGACAATTTTATACACATAGCATATACAACTGATGATAAACAATTATTTATTCTCCCATATATTTAATGCATCTAATTATCCCTAATAAGATATAACAGTATAAAATACTAGTAGTTAGTTAGTTAATTTAGTTCGCTCTCAGAATAAGCATATATTCAGAAGATGAGACAGGACTGCCGTTTTATAACTGTGGTGCACATAAATATATATATGTCCTTTCTGTCACTTAACGTTCCACACAGAAATCAATACAGCTAGTCCATGAGTTTATCTTCCATCCTTGTTGTTAATAATCAAGTTTATGAAGAGTTAATTATATTGCTCTCATTACTAGTCTTTTATCTTATCAGGTCGAGATGATAAATATTATTCTCTGGCAATAATTATTTCTGTGGCAAATTTGTAGATATGCGTCCTTCAATATTATTCACTCCTTTTGGTGCAAAAAAACACTTCAAGACCATATCGCTGTTCTCTGTTCATTATATGAAACTTATAGATTCAAACATTTGTCCTGTTGTTTAAATTAATAGTAGATGTATTGCTATGAACTCAGTCAGTCCAGGCAAATTCTTTTACCAGGGCTGGCGGTACCATTAGGCAGAGCTGGTTTGGAAAGTTTGGGGGAGAGGTGGCTGGTGAAAATTGGTGGGAGAGGTAATTGTTAAAAACTGTGGGGATAGATGACAGGTAAAAACTGGGGGGAGAGGTGGCTTGTAAAAACAGAGTGGGAGAGGTGGCTGTAGAAAATGAGGAGGGGAGGGTCTGGTAAAAACTGGGGGGGAGGCGGCTGTATATATTGGGGAGGGGTGAGAGGTTGCTGTTGAAAACGGTGGTGGGAGGGGGTGGTTCAGAGGGGTACATGTTCAATGCCTCATGAGTTACATACTGTTAATTTAAAGGACCTGCAGGCTTAAACAACCATTTGTTTTTTTAATATTTGCCCACTATTTGGCTCTCCTCTGTTGATGTCTATTGGTAGTTAATTTAAATTTGCAGAACACATTAACATATCATCATCATCACCATTTATTTATATAGCGCCACTGATTCCGCAGCACTGTACAGAGAACTCATTCACATCAGTCCCTGCCCCATCGGAGCTTACAGTCTAAATTCCCTAACACACACACACAGACACAGACAGAGATAGACAGACACACGCACACACAGAGACAGACAGACACACAGACTAGGGTCAATTTGTTAGCAGCCAATTAACCTACCAGTATGTTTTTGGTGTGTGGGAGGAAACCGGAGCACCCGGAGGAAACCCACGGAAACACGGGGAGAACATACAAACTCCACACAGATAAGGCCATGGTTGAGAATTTAACTCATGACCCCAGTGCTGTGAGGCAGAAGTGCTAACCACTGAGCCACCGTGCTGCCCATGCAGTTAAAAACAGAAAGGTCATCTAAATGACATAGATAGAGCATTAAGCAAGATGGCATGTAAGAAAAAAGCTGGTTAGCAAGGGGGCATGTTTGAGAAAAGCAGTTTGCCAGGGGGCATTTTGAGAAAAAAGCTGTTGAGCAGGTGGACATGTGTGAAAAAGCTGGCTGGGGTACCTAGGGCAAGGGTTGCATGTGTGAGAATAGCTGGTCGGCAGATGGGCATGTGTGAGAATAACTGGTGGGCAGATGGGCATGTGTGAGAATAACTGGTGGGCAGATGGGCATGTGTGTGAATAACTGGTGGGCAGCGGGGGACATGTCAGTGCCATGTCAAGTTTTTTTTTGCTTCGTTCTAGAATTTAACATTTGGAGCCTCCCCTCTAGAAATCCTGTGTTTGCTTCTGGGCAGCAGTGGAGCCTGAACGGCATTCTGCATCAGTGCATCTGTACTGCAACACTGCCCACCAGCCAGCCAGCCAGCCAGCCAGGAGGAGGCAAAAGTTATTATTTTTATTTTTTAAATGTCAAATGTGTGAGGGGCTAGGAAGTGGGTATTGGGGGAAGGAGGGCAGTAAACTCAAGCTTTGCCTTGGGTGCCGAGCAACCTTGCAACAGTTGTGACTATTACTCACTAGAATAGTTACTTGTTACAACCTTGTAGAATGTTTTCCTATTAAAGTCTGTTACAGTGCGATTTCACTATTTAACAATATGTTTTATTGTCTCTTTAATCCAAGTATGCTGATGACGTATCTTCAAAGATTTCTAAGGAATTTTTGTTACTACTCAGAAACAAGTTTCTCTGTTTCTCTTTCATTGATCACAGTGATTTTAGATTTTTCCCTTATGTACCACTCTGAAGTCTCTCAGCATCACCAGTTACTCCACCGTTACTCGACCTTGGCAGCCTTTTTGTTCAGTGAACTGTGTCTTGACCCACTGGCAGGTCAGCTGACCTCAAGACTCCGTTATTAAATCACCTAAGCTCAGTTGTTGAATGTGTTGTAAAACTCCAGATATTGTCCTGGGTTACAGTTATTGCAAAATTTCAATTTTATTTTGGATAAGTTGCTCTCCTCTCTTAAATAACAAACCCACAAACTTCAGTAATGATATCATTTAAAAAAATGCCAGGTTCAACAGAATGCCAGGTCCAAGAGAACTGAAAAAATATTGCAAAGATTTAGATCTTAAACTTAAACATGGACTTAATTCAAATATAGATGTCACTACATTATGCAAGGAATTGCTTTCTGCTGCAAGTCTGCTTCTACATTATGTTTTTTTAAAATTAATCAGGCTGCAAAATGTTCTTCCATATCTGTTGAAATCTCTACAAATAAAAATGCTAAATTGAAGAGTCATTTATCTCTACTTATCCTTCTTGAGTACTCTCCTACATTCAACACAATTGACCATCATCTTCTTTTGCAAACCCTCCACTCCATTGCCCTCTGTGACAATGTCCTCTTATTGTTTACCTACTACCTTATCAACCGCACCTTCTCTGTCTCCAGCTCTCATATTCTCCCCATAACTGTTAGTGCTCCCGAAAAATCTGTTCCTGGCGACCTGTTTGTCACAATGCCAAACGAAAGATGATGGATGGTGGCTGCATGTCTATAGTTTGCGCAACTGGACTAAGGCTAAGAGTCTACACGGCCCGCAGTATTCACCCGGGACCATCGCAAGGAGGTATGGGCTTCAATTCGTGGGACATGCAGGTTGCGGTTCTCAAAGTCAGTTACTGGTGAAGCAGGTAGGTGAAGATAGAGAGGTCAGACAGTCCGGGGTTCAAAAGCCAAGTGGGAATGTGGTACCAAATCAAGATCCAAAGAGAAGTCAGGGGAAGCCAGGGGTTAAAATCCAAACAATTGGTGCTGAGAGAATCAGGATCCAGTAGAGAAGTCAAATGCCAAGCCGAAGTCACAACCAAGATGGGGGAGAGGGGAACTGGGCACAGGAGCAGGTGCTAGAGCTAGGATTGACCTAAATACACCCTAATGGGGCCACACCTTTCCTTTTATAGAGGGCTTCTAATTGATGCCACCACAAACAGAGAATTGCAAATTGTATTCCGTTGCTTAGCAACAGGACGCGTCTTGTTGCTAAGCAACGGGACGTGCCTGGCCAAAAGAGAGAGGTATCTATCCCTGCACAGCGGGGAAGACGCAGGGACAGCGCCTGACACTGCTCTTCTCCCTCTATACTATATATACTAACTTCCTCAACGAACATATCATCTCCAATACCAATTTCTATCTCAACGACATCCAAATGAACACCTCGTCCCCGTTCTCCCCCTGACTCTCCTCTCTCATGTTTCCAATTGTCTGTCAGCCATCTCCTCTTGGATGTCCCAGCGCTTTCTTAAACTGAACATGTCTAAAATGGAATTCATTATCTTCCAAGACCCTCTCACCTTCCCTTCTCTCCCTTTCTGTTGACAATACTACCCACTCCTTTGTCCCTCAACTCCACTGCTTGGATGTTACCTCTGACTCATTACTCTCCTTCTCCCTCCACATTCAGTCCCTCACCCAATCCTGTCACTTCCACCTTCTCAAGGATCAGGCGCTTTCTTATCCTGAAGGCAACTAAAACTCTTATCCATTCTTTCATTATCTATCACTATGACTACTGTAACCTTCCCATCTCTGGCCTCTATTTCAACCTCTCATCTCTCCTCCCTTCCATCCGTCCTCTACGTCACTGCCCAACTCATTTTCTTCACTTGCCATTCTACTTCTGCCTCCCCTCTCTGCCAGTTGCTACTTTGGCTTACTGTCCTCTACAAAAACCACTACAAATTCCTCACCCTCAATTACAAAGCACCCAACCACACCTCTCAACCTAATTTCTATACACACTCCTTCCCACCCACCCCGCTCTGCCAGTGATCACTGCCTCACCTCGCCACTGATTACCTCTTCCCACTCCCACCTACAGGACTTCTCCCGCGCTGCTCCCAAACTTTGGTATGCACTCCCATTAGACTATTTGCCAGTCTCCAAGGCTTCAAATGTTCCCTTAATGCTAACCTATTAATTCAAGTTTAAAAGCCCTCCTCCTAATTATTTCACCTCAGCCCCATCTCTACCTCACCACTCACATTACCCTCTAAGTGTTCAGCTCTCCACTTTAGAATATGAGCTCTCAGGAGCAGTTCCTTCTTTCTTAATGTTTTGTTCATGTACTTAAGTAATTTTGTGGGTTGTAGTTATGTAATTTTATTGTATTTATGTCATTTCGTTCAAACCCCCAATGTGCAGAACTGTGGACTCCTTGTTGCACCTAAAAAATAATAATAATAATAATAATAATAATAATAATAGTAATAATAAGCAAGTAATGAGCTCAACTTTAGTTAACTAACTGTAATAAAATCCTACTTACAGTCATTGATGAGCAACGAACCATTGAATTCTTTGGCATAACTATCTATAAAAAAAACATATATATGCAGAACGGGGGAAGCGCACTACGGATGAAGATAGGTGAAAGCAGCGGAATATCAGGATAGTCCAACCTGAGATAGTACAAATATATAATAATATTCTGCGCTAGACCTAAGTATTGAAATAATGATGAAATGTCCTAATATGTTAATATTTATCTTTATCAACTGATAATAGATAATACAGTCAGTGGAATACAAGACATGTAAAACATTAAGCAATAGTATAAATATACATCATGGAGACATCATAGCATGGAAATATAAATCATTATGGTTAACATAGTGCCATGCTGCACTGATACTGAGAGATTATTTTAATCGATGAGGGATTGATCAATAATGTAGCGGAAAAATCCTGGAGATGTAAATGTCCAGAAAATACAATAGTGCCCAAAAATAAAAGGGGAGGAGAGAAATAGCGATACTTGCACTTGGAAACAGTCTCAAGTATTCCAGCAGGTTAAAACAATGTCCAGAGAAGGGGGAAAAGAAAGGAGGTTGTGTTACTTGCGCTTGAAACAATCCAGGATATAGCGGTGATCCTCAAGATGTCCAATATAGTCCGTGTGAGGTCTAGATGGTAGATAGGTAATCCTCGCGATAGATATTAAGTGCCGGATATACGGGAGAATGTTATGGTAGGTGTGTCGAGCAGAGTTACGAGCGGGATGTTGGCGTGCGTGCCAAACATAACTAATGGAAAAATAGATGTGGAGATAAATGTTTTGCCGATTTAAAAGCAAGAAAGAATAAAAATTATTTTAAAAGGTTCCATTGATATTTCTGAACCTTCTCTCAGATGTACATAGACTTCGTATATCATTCCACCCACATCCCTTTTCTTTAACCTCCTGTGCAACTGGAAAATAAATATTAGAAAAGTTAAAAACAAACAAAGTATTAGTTATATGTCTTATTATATAATACAAACAAAAGCAAGTAGATATTCAACAAACAACCTGTATTGCTCAAAACGGACCAATAATAACTGCATGTGTGTATACAGTGGTAAGAACAGCACTAGGCACATGCATAGTTACAAATAGATAAATATAAGTAATTTAAAAGCATATAAAATATTTTGCAGTTTGACCATCGGTTTCCGTTATATCGGCTATTTTGGCTCATACAACTCTGTACTAAGTACATCCCAGTTAAATGCTGTCAGCCCCATCTGATATATGTCAGACAGGTGATCTGTCTGCTGGCAGGTATAGAGAAATTGTTTTGCTTTGCTGTCCTACAATTGTTACTACTATAATTAAACTAATGATTTCACTGCAGTGTCAGCTGAAAATACAACTGCATTAAATGCTTTGCAAACTGACCATGGTCATCTTATCTGAGATTAACTTTACAGTGTATTCATTGTTTGTCATTATTTACACAGAAAAGTGTCTATTGAAGCCTTTGTAAGCAGATTTGCCAGCAAAGACAGATTGCCATTAGAAGTAATTACATTTATTTCATTGCAACTAAGACTGATATGTACAATCTTATGATGTATACTTTCTGTTTCAGTGTGCGCATTGTGACGGAAATAGCAGTCTTTCTGAGCATGTCTCTAGCCAGTGACAGTAACTGTGGTCACTTACTCACTTTAGGGACAGAACACCCTCCTTTTCTTCAGCTGGTACCCTCTTTCGGAACTCCTGACTCCTGCAGGACTCGCAACAGTCTTACACTGGGCCCTCTACTTGAGTTCTGCACTGAGCCTTCTACTTGAGTTCTGCACTGAGCCTTCTACTCAGCTCCTTCACCGAGCCTTCCACTTAGCTCCTCCATTGAGCCTTCTACTCTGCTCCTCCAATGAGCCATCTACTCGGCTCCTCCACTGAGCCTTCTACTCAACTCCTCCACTGAGCCTTCTACTTAGCTCATCCACTGAGCCTTCTACTCAACTCCTCCACTGAGCCTTCTACTTAGCTCATCCACTGAGCCTTCTACTCAGCTCCTCCATTGAGCCTTCTACTCAGCTCCTCCAATGAGCCATCTACTCGGCTCCTCCACTGAGCCATCTACTCAGCTCCTCCACTGAGCCTTCTACTTAGCTCCTCCACTGAGCCTTCTACTCAGCTTCTCCATTGAGCCTTCTACTCAGCTCCTCCAATGAGCCATCTACTCAGCTCCTCCACTGAGCCTTCTACTTGAGCTCCGCACTGAGCATTCTACTTAGCTCCTCCACTGAGTCTTCTACTCAGTTCCTCCACTGAGCCTTCTATGCAGCTCCTCCACCGTGCTTTCTACTCAGCTCCTCCAATAAGCCTTCCACTTAGCTCCTCCACTGAGCCTTCTACTCAGCTTCTCAAATGAGCCTTCTACTTAAGATCCGCACTGAGCCTTCAATTAGCTCCTCCACTGAGCCTTCTACTCAGCTCCTCTAATGAGCCTTCTACTTGAGCTCCACACTGAGCCTTCTACTCAGCTCCACCAATGAGCCTTCTAGTTAGCTCCTGCACAGAGCCTTCTACTCAACTCCTTAAGTGAGCCTTCTACTTGAGCTCTGCACTGAGCCTTCTACTTAGCTCCTCTACTGAACCTTCTACTCAGCTCCTCCACTGAGCCTTCTACGCAGCTCCTCCATTGAGCCTTCTACTCAGCTCCCTAAATAAGCCACTCACTGAGATGTTCACCGACCAATAGATGGGGCAGATTCCAAACCATAAGTCCTGAACATCTAGTAACACCTAGCCTGTAATAATCACAACATGTATTCAATTGCTAATATATATATATATTATGTAATGTTGCACACATCGTAAGACATTTGGGGCTTTTCTTCCAGCATTAAATTCAGGCCTGGCATCTGCAAGTTGCCCATAAATACTGTTGATTTCCTTTTGCTTTTCCTTTGAATGCAATTCTATTAACTCTTTTCCTTGCATTTACTTTGGCTAGACTCCTATATCGATATTTCATTGTCCTTATTCTTGTTTTGTCTATTTAAATACTTTTTGCATTATGATTTTGCCCCTAATTGTGCTTTAACCCAGTTTTTGGTCCGGTATCCCAGTGTCTTCTTGTATGACATCCAAAACAGTACCAGGGGCTACATGTCTAAGTCCATGTGGTAACAGATTAATGGAGGGCCATCATGAAAGGTGACTTGTTATGATGATGGTTACTAAGGTACAGATATATTCTTAATCTAAACCCAAATAATAGATAAAGGATATGTGATTAAAAAATTGCTTAAATTTAAAGCTTTGTTATGCAATAATATTGGATATTATAATCTCATAATAAACATTAAGGGACACTCTTTATTGATGTTTTCATATATAATATCTGTATAATCAGTGTGATTGATTATACAGTAGAGATGACTCACTCACGTTTTCACGATGTGAAGGTCACTTAGGGGTATATTTACTAAACTGCGGGTTTGAAAAAGTGGAGATGTTGCCTATAGCAACCAATCAGATTCTAGTTGTCATTTTGAAGAAAGTACTAAATAAATGACAGCTAGAATCTGATTGGTTGCTATAGGCAACATCTCCACTTTTCAAATCCGCAGTTTAGTAAATATACCCCTTAAAGTCTTTCCCCCCTGTGCTCTTGTCATGACCCGGTCAGCTTCCAAGTGTGAGGATGTTCCCTGTACTAAGAATGACCCGAATCCCTGTTGGATGCATTCTTGGATTATTACTCTTGCCCTGAAAGGTGCACAGGTGATAGCAGCAGCGCAGCGGTCTCACATTGGTCCCCCGCAAAGCAGCTCCAAATACTGTACATTTTCCCTGGCTAAACATGCCAGCATTGGTGCAAGTGCATGCTGGCACCCGAAATGCCACAAGTGTGCAATATACTGTAAATGAAATGGTGCCCCCATCATCAAATAATAAGTGTTGCCCTTGTCATAATTAATTATTGTCTCTGCTAGCAGTAAAATAATTTGCTTATATTTAATTATACATTAATTCAATCCTTGATATCTATATCCATGATTCATAAATTAATAGTGCCTCTTATGTTATGAAGCGCAAGATAGCTCAACTAGCATGCTGTGATGTATTCTGCCAATCAGAGCCACCTCTATTTATCTGGCAATTATTCTGGCAATTGTCCAGCAGTTTGCAATTCATACTCTTATAATGGCTAAAAAACGGGACAGCAATTTGTAATATATAGCGCTTTTGAAAATGGTGGTTTGCCATTAGTTTGCCCTTTCATACATGGTAGTATATAGTGGTTTTCAAATCGCCCCAAAAAGTCACCAAAATCCAGCAATTTTCACAAATCGCACCTTGATATATTACCTCTTATATGTCAGTGTGAATCTGTGTGCTAAGGAATCCATTTATTTTAAATTAGAACTTGCTTATTATAAGGAATTATCTACAATCTGCTTTAAATTATTATGGACAATCAATCACTTGTATAAAGTTTTTTAAGAATGTAAGAATGTAAGATTTCAGAAGCAGGACCCTCTATCTTCCTGTTTCTTTGTCCGCTCTCATCTCGTCAATATGTGTGTCCTTGTATTTGGTTCTTCAATGTTCCGTGTTATGCTTTATGTTTGCACAGCATTTATGTTATTGTGTCATGTTTCAGTATTTATAGTTGTTATATCATAGCTTATTATGTATAGTACAAGACTAAACTTGTCAATTTTGTAATCGCAAAATTATTTAAATTGGTTCAAAATTTGGAATCAAAGTTATTTGCATTACGATTTGAGTTTTGTGCTCATTGTTAAAACCAAAGTTATTAATATAAACTATAAAATTTTGCCTGTTCAAGCTTAAATGGCTACATTTTATAGTATTTTTTTTAAAAAAAAATAATTATTTGAATAGCAGGTTTTAGTTTAGCTAAAGAATTTGAGATTTATGCAGGAGAAATTGTGGAACAGAAATGATGTTCATAAAACCACTAGAGTAGCACGAGCACAACATTGAGAGGACGCCCTGCCTACATACATAGCCAATATTATAGCTAAGACACAGAAAACCTTTGAAATAGAGACCATAGGACTTAGATATTTCACTTTGGTATCTTCCCCCCTTTTTAAGCGTCATTAGTGGAACGTGTACAGTACTGAGCCCTAACAACATAGGGTACTATTTAGACTGGTTTTGAGTCCTCATTTAGAGAGTCTTAGCATTATATAAACCTTCCAAAAAGCCACTACACTAACTAGACAGGTTCACCAGAAATCTTTGGTGTGGTTCATTTAATTCTTAATATATAGGCCTTTCCTATTTAGCGGAAGATGGACATATAACTGTATTTGATATAGTATTATCTAATGTATTGCATACTGTGACCAATGATTAAGTCTAATAAAAAGAAATTGAAGTCTTCAATTTCTCTCCTGTTTTTTATTTCATAATCTTTTTTCAGTGCAAATTATGTCAAGTAAAGTCTTCAGCAAGAATCAGTCTGACTTGCAATCTGATTAAAGCAGTAATCCATGTTTTTTTCTGTATGTCAAACAAGTAAACTTTTAGGGATGGATTTTGCCTGCATCACCCTAATCTGCACCACATACAATATGATGATATCTAATATTGGTCTGAGAAATTGTTCCTCACTGTACAGCCGTCTGTCAGCAGCGGATCTGACAAGTTAACCTTCATCAGTGAAGCCAAAATTCTTGGCACCTGTGTCACTAGACCAAGAAAAGATGATATCTGTGACCACCGATGACCTAATTTAGGAAGACTACTGGATGTGCAAGGTTTACATGATCCATCCGGTGCACACCTAGAGACCTTCAGTGCAAAAGTGTAAACATCTCATCAAAGTCTGACCTCCTACCTCATTATAACCCCCCCTTTCATTAAATTACACTTTTACATTTTGTCCCCTAAAATGCTTCTTATTTTAACCATCCTTATGGCTTAAATTAATCATGATAGTAAGGGAACGTCAGAAATACTTTTATTACTTGAGGTAATATTGTGTATTTGAAGATTTGTTTACATTGACCAATGAGGAAGTTGTAGGTGAGGCCCATTAAAAGTATAGGATGAGATCCAAACAGTGCCAGCTGGTGCAAAAGTCAACTGTTGTTGCAGAGTGAAAATAGCTGTGCACCGTTCCACAAGACAAGGCTGTGCACCACTCCACAAGACAATGCTGTGCACCTTTTCAAGAGACAAGGCTGTGCACCTTTCCACAAGATAAAGCTGTGTACCTTTCCACAAGACAAGGCTGTGCACCGCTCCACAAGACAAGGCTGTGCACTGCTCCACAAGACAAGGCTGTGCACCGCTCCACAAGAAAAGGCTGTGCACCGCTCCACAAGACAAGGCTGTGCACCACTCCACAAGACAATGCTGTGCACCTTTTCAAGAGACAAGGCTGTGCACCTTTCCACAAGATAAAGCTGTGTACCTTTCCACAAGATAAAGCTGTGTACCTTTCCACAAGACAAGGCTGTGCACCGCTCCACAAGACAAGGCTGTGCACCGCTCCACAAGACAAGGATGTGCACCACTCCACAAGACAAGGCTGTGCACCTTTCCACAAGATAAAGCTGTGTACCTTTCCACAAGACAAGGTTGTGCACCGTTGCACAAGACCAGGCTGTGCACCACTCCATAAGACAAGGCTGTGCACCACTACACAAGACAAGGCTGTGCACCACTCCACAAGACAAGGCTGTGCAACGCTCCACAAGACAAGGCTGTGCACCGTTCCACAAGACAATGCTGTGCACCTTTCCACAAGACAAGGCTGTGCACCTTTCCACAAGACAAGGCTGCGCACCACTCCATAAGACAAGGCTGTGCACCGCTCCACTAGACAAGGCTGTGCACCGCTCCACAAGACAAGGCTGTGCACCGCTCCACAAGACAAGGCTGTGCACCGTTTCACAAGACAATGCTGTGCACCTTTCCACAAGACAAGGCTGTGCACCTTTCCACAAGATAAAGCTGTGTACCTTTCCACAAGACAAGGCTGTGCACCGCTCCACAAGACAAGGCTGTGCACCGTTCCACAAGACAATGCTGTGCACCTTTCCACAAGACAAGGCTGTGCACCGCTCCACAAGACAAGGCTGTGCACTGCTCCACAAGACAAGGCTGTGCACTGCTCCGCAAGACAAGGCTGTGCACCGCTCCACAAGACAAGGCTGTACACCGTCCCACAAGACAAGGCTGTGCACCGCTCCACAAGACAAGGCTGTGCACCGCTCCACAAGACAAGGCTGTGCACCCCTCCATAAGACAAGGCTGTGCACCGCTCCACAAGACAAGGCTGTGCACCGCTCCACAAGACAAGGCTGTACACCGTCCCACAAGACAAGGCTGTGCACCACTCCATAAGACAAGGCTGTGCACTGCTCCACAAGACAAGGCTGTGCACCGCTCCACAAGACAAGGCTGTGCACCATCCCACAAGACAAGGATGTGTACCTTTCCACAAGACAAGGCTGTGCACCGCTCCACAAGACAAGGCTGTGCACCGTCCCACAAGACAAGGCTGCGCACCTTTCCACAAGATAAAGCTGTGTACCTTTCCACAAGACAAGGTTGTGCACTGTTCCACAAGACAAGGCTGTGCACCGCTCCACAAGACAAGGCTGTGCACCGCTCCACAAGACAAGGCTGTGCACCGCTCCACAAGACAAGGCTGTGCACCATCCCACAAGACACGGCTGTGCACCATTCCACAAGACAAGGATATGCACCTTTCCACAAGACAAGGCTGTGCACCGCTCCACAAGACAAGGCTGCGCACCGTTCCAGAAGACAAGGCTGTGCACCGTTCCACAAGACAAGGATGTGCACCTTTCCACAAGACAAGGCTGTGCACCTTTCCACAAGACAAGGCTGTGCACCTTTCCACAAGACAAGGCTGCGCACCGTTCCAGAAGACAAGGCTGTGCACCGCTCCACAAGACAAGGCTGCGCACCGTTCCAGAAGACAAGGCTGTGCACCGCTCCACAAGACAAGGCTGTACACCGTCCCACAAGACAAGGCTGTGCACCACTCCACAAGACAAGGCTGTGCACCGCTCCACAAGACAAGGCTGCGCACCGTTCCAGAAGACAAGGCTGTGCACCGTTCCACAAGACAAGGCTGTGTACCTTTCCACAAGACAAGGCTGTGCACCGCTCCACAAGACAAGGCTGTGCACCGTCCCACAAGACAAGGCTGCGCACCTTTCCACAAGATAAAGCTGTGTACCTTTCCACAAGACAAGGTTGTGCACTGTTCCACAAGACAAGGCTGTGCACCGCTCCACAAGACAAGGCTGTGCACCGCTCCACAAGACAAGGCTGTGCACCGCTCCACAAGACAAGGCTGTGCACCATCCCACAAGACACGGCTGTGCACCATTCCACAAGACAAGGATATGCACCTTTCCACAAGACAAGGCTGTGCACCGCTCCACAAGACAAGGCTGCGCACCGTTCCAGAAGACAAGGCTGTGCACCGTTCCACAAGACAAGGATGTGCACCTTTCCACAAGACAAGGCTGTGCACCTTTCCACAAGACAAGGCTGTGCACCTTTCCACAAGACAAGGCTGCGCACCGTTCCAGAAGACAAGGCTGTGCACCGCTCCACAAGACAAGGCTGCGCACCGTTCCAGAAGACAAGGCTGCGCACCGCTCCACAAGACAAGGCTGCGCACCGTTCCAGAAGACAAGGCTGTGCACCTTTCCACAAGACAAGGCTGTGTACCTTTCCACAAGACAAGGCTGTGCACCTTTCCACAAGACAAGGCTGTGCACCTTTCCACAAGACAAGGCTGTGCACCGTTCCACAAGACAAGGATGTGCACCTTTCCACAAGACAAGGCTGTGCAGCTTTCCACAAGACAAGGCTGTGCAGCTTTCCATGGAAGACAGCTAAAAATGTGCTCACTACCACAAATGCTGCCATCTTAGTTACTCTGTAAACCAATGCACTTTGACAAGAATCTAGAAGTACCAGTGTAAATCAAAAATTTAAACCTTCGCTTTGGGTATTTTAAGCTTTATAAATGAGGGTCACAGTTATTTTCTTTCAAAAGAGCTTCTCTACATTTTTAAAAACTAACTGTCATACGTATTATTATTATTATTAATATTTTTATTATTATTATTATATTTATAAAGTGCCACAGATTCTGCATCACCAAATACAGAAGCAAGTAACCAACAGATGAGGTTATAGGAGCTCACACAGAGTAGAGCAAAGGACATGTATGAGGGAGTCAGACAGTAGACAGACACGGGACAACAGGTAGAGACGACTCTGGCCATGAGTGCTTACATTCTAGAAGGGGGGTAGTGAGAGACAGTAGGGCCAACTGGGAGAAAATGGAGATGGCACTGCAAAAACATATAGCAAGACATTGTGTTCATTACTGTATGAACAAATTCTTTCAAAGACACAGATAACAGTTGCAACAACTGTCTAACTTTACGCAACTTGCTCAGTGGGTGTCATGTTCCTCAGGCAGAAAATACAATTCTGGGGCAGCAGATACAAGTCTTTAACACCTAGGGAACAGTTTGAATGTATGCATAATAGTTCATTACCACCATCACCATTTATTTATAGTTAGTTTTACTCACTTATTTATTTATGATATTTTTTTATTGCAAACAAATTGAAGTTAAAAACCACAGATTGCATATTTTGTAAGTTAATGTTTATTAAAGAATGGTATATAAAATGCAAATCATGGGGTATGTCAATGTTTACTGAACATGTCATGATGGGGATTGTAATATGTATTCCCTCAAGACTGACCAGCATGTAACACGGTTACATGTATCTGCACATCGTTCTCTGGAAATTATTTTTCGAATGATGGCAACTATGAATTTGGCATGGCTTAAACAAGACACACAGCAGTATTAGCTGCATTAACTGACACACACACACACACACACACACACACACACACACACACACACACACACACACACACACACACACAGCTTTGTCTGCTAAGAAGAAATTGGAACTTATAATTTTAATGGAATTACACTATAAAATTGACAAATACACAACTTTCCATTTCATTTTGCAGAAGCCAGTCATTTATATGCACGATTATTATATCATTGTTGGTTCTGATGGTACTGATGGTACTGATGGTACTGATGGTACTAACAATCACAATAGTAAATCTTTTGAGAGCAAAAAAATATCAAAAAACAAATTGCATATTTTCTTGAGCAGTAATATTCAGCAAAATGATTACCCGGCAATACAAGTCATAGTATTAGCACTAAAAAGTAGCATTAGTTGGTTAATTAGTTAATAGTTGTCAGTACAAAATGAAAAAAAAAACACCTTTTTTTTCCAGAGAACCATTGACAAAAAAACAGCTGCAGTCCAAACTAGCAGCAACATATCTAGCGGGTATTACAGGAAATCCTTGTGACGTTGGCATGTCTAGTTAAGTACCAGCTTGGCAGCTGTACATTAATAGTTTGAATCCCATCCCAAAGCTATTCTTTACTAAATCAATGGCTTGTGAGATTATACCTAGTAAAGCCATCATCAGCTGGTATATGTCACCAAACATAGCGATGTTCTTGTTGCTAGAAATCCATCCTGTAAAAATTCCGAGGTGCCAACATGTCTGGGACATTGCCTCATTGGATATGGGCGTGCAAGCTGGATTATACAGCAAGCCCCCACAAATACCATGCTTTAGTTTAACATATATCCAATTTGTAAACAGTAGCTTTTCAACACCTACAGTAAAGCTATAATAGAGGCACATAAACCAAATGATTATATATAAAATCCAGTATATATTTGTGTTCCTGAAAGCAGACGATCACAAATAAACACTTAATATGCTATAATTAGAGAAAAAACATAAACAAATGATAGGATTTATAGGATCTATACTTTTTTTGAGGCTATGTACTGAGACTAAATTCGGCAGTATCCAGCTCAACTCCATTGTTCAAAAATGTAACTACTTTTTTTACAATACTTTACTGTCTGAAAAAAGCTCAAAGTTCCCAGAGCAATTAAATTTGTCGGAAGAAGCATCTCAAATGTGGAGCTAGATGACCACATGCAGACAATGGACTACAATATAAAATTAAAGTACGATCTTTGTCTGTGCTATCTTTTAATTTATCCCATACGCTGTATTCTGTATTGATAATAAGGTGATTTGTGTAATTATTCATTTTCTGGTAGCTTATGGTGGAAAACATACATTTTACTGTCACTCTGCCTAGCAGGTGCTGTTCTCTACAAGTCATCATTATTTCATATCCTAAAGTCTCTATAAATTTGAAAAAAAGTTTTATAGGTGAAAAAATTGACATATAGAACACTTTGTGACTTAACCATGCCTCAATTGGTATTCTGCTTGATAATTGGAAGCCCAATGTAATTGCTCTCCAGAATAAGCTATATAAAGCAGGGGATCAAAATACTGTGAACAACAAGATGGCTCATCTCTTTCACATAGTGGAAAGAATGCTGCAAACCAGTACGGCTGTAGTCTGTATGAGCATCTGTTAGAATTGATGCAAGGAAGTTGTTCTCTACTTTACCAACATTGTTTCCACCAACTGGCCAGGGACTCCATTTGTGGCATCACCAGATTAGCTACAATTTATCATCATTATTTAATTATATAGAACAAGCATATTAAGTAACACTTTACAATTGTGAACAAACACAGTAATAAAACAATACTGGGTAATACAGACAGACAGAGAGGTGAGGTTGCCCTTCTCACAAGCTCACAATCTATGGGACAAAGGGAGTTTGATACATGAGGTTAAGTGCTACTTATTGCATATTGGTCCAGCAAAATAGCAAAGGTGGGCTGTATGATCCAGTCACATAGCAATGTTGGACAGGGGGTCAGAGAGTGGTTGTTTTGTGTGAACTGTATAAAAGGTGGTGATAGGGTGCCCTAAGGGATTTAAGAGGGTGGTTGAGGAATTTTATAAGCTTGCCTGAAGAGATGGGTTTTCGGAGAACATTCCTCATTGCTCCTTAAGCCAACCTAGCACTGAGGGAAAATAAAGTTAGAAATAAGCAATATAGTGAATACCTGAGAGACAAACAAAATTCTGGAGTTTTAGTATATATTTGTAATTAGTTCAACAAATTGATTGTGCTGTATGATTTTGTTAGAGAAATGTTTCACTTATAAACTGCTTAGTTTGTTCTGCTCTAGATTACTAATAATATATGAAGCATAATTTAGTAAATTTGTGTCCTGAATGTCTGTTCCCAATGGCAAGTACCCCTTACTACATGATTTTGTGCTTAAAAGTTAGTGGCAGGTGCAGATCAAACACATAAAAGCAAATGAAAAGTAAAGCAATGAAATTGAATCAAGTCCATTTTTCTGCTGCCCCCTGCTGTTTATGTACTGCACTACACACTGTATATATTTGTAAAGGCTACAATATATCATTTAATATTGAATAGACTAGTATGTTAGTTTAGTATCCCTTAGTTCACAAGTTACATTGTTCAAATTCTAAGTGTTCTGTCAACATAGCTACAACCAAACATCATTCCATGCTATCAAGCCAGCCAATTGTCTGAAATAAACACTGATTACTGCCTATTTAATGCATGCATCTTGGTTCCAGTTCACCCTTTACAATAACAAGATGAACTTATAAATGTTCTAATCATGTATGTGCTAAGCACTTGCAATATTATGTGCTTGGGTGACACCGTTTCTCACATCATCTTCGATGGTTCAGTTACTGTCAGAATTTCAACGTGTGTGTGTCTGAATGTGGTTGGCTCTGTGATGTAAACTTGTGATCAGATTAGCTTTACATCGCCTGCTCTTTCCAAATATGAGAAGGGATCATAATACCTTGAACGCTGTCCCACAGGGCAGGAGGGCTTGTTAGTCAGGATAACATTGTCATTCTCTGATCTCCTCCCAGCAAATAGAGAAGGGGGGATCTCTAAATCCAGTTTTAGCAACAAGGGTTAGTAGGAGTCTATAAATGGCACAATGTAAACTGCAGGAAACAATCAGTACATGATTTAATGCTTGTAACAAGGAGACAGAAGTCAATAAGGAAATAACGTGATGTCACGAAGACATGATTGGGGATATGGCACGTTCAATGGTGAGTGAATGTATATTATGTTAATGAATGCATCAATCTCCTGCACAGTGCGGTAGATATAATACAGTTCTACTTGATCAGGAAATATTCTCCGGTAATTTACTAACACATGCTTCTGGCATAGACGTGAGCACAGAACACATATCCAATAAAGACATTTCTGAAATCTGTTATTTTTATTCATTGCTGATAGGATCATATTAATGCTGTGCTTTTTATATGTAATTCATTTGTATCATAAATACGTTATTGCAGCTCTTGTAGAACTTTTTTTTAAAAACGAAGGGCCTGATTCATTAAGGATCTTAACTTGAGAAACTTTTTATTTCAGTCTCCTGGACAAAACCATGTTACAATGCAAGGGGTGCAAATTAGTATTCTGTTTTGCACATAAGTTAAATACTGACTGTTTTTTCATGTAGCACACAAATATCAACTTTAAATTTCAGTGTACAAATAAGCTATCAAGTATTTGTGTGCTACATGAAAAAACAGTCAGTATTTAACTTATATGCAAAACAGAATACTAATTTGCACCCCTTGCATTGTAACATGGTTTTGTCCAGGAGACTGAAATAAGAAGTTTCTCAAGTTAAGTTCCTTAATGAATCCGGCCCGAAACCACAAAAACACAACCATTAATGTTACTTGATGGTTTCTCATTCTGTGTCTCATGTTGAGTTGGATGTTCATCCGTTTCTGTAACATAAAATCCGCATATTTTTGCTGGGCATGCCCCACGTATGATGATCTGCTTGTACCTGATACTTGCACCTGTTTGGGACAGGAGAAGTGGCTCTGGTAGGATACAGGGGGGGAGGGCGGTCTAATATAGGCTGATGCTGACCTTTAAGGAGACGCATATTTGCTCGCTGGTGCAAATACCCACTCATGATGATGACAGGCGCCAGGACTAGCTGCAGCTGATTGTGAATTAACCTATGAAGCTGATCGGTGCTTTGTTCCTCGATCATGCATAATTTTAGGACGTTTTTAAAATGAATTTTTTTTGCTATTTTCATTCTTATGTGAAAAATGAGTCTGTATTAAAGAGGTTTTTTTTTTATTTAAATAGTGAATCCGTTTTCACTTTAAAGACAGATGTTAAACAGCTTTTCTTGTGCTTATAACCTGGTTGTGTGTATGTCTATGTAGGTGAATGTTTGCCTGATGTAAACCTACAGCATATGATAGAGGAGCAGAGCTGGATACACCTTGTGATGGGTAAACCTCAGTATTTAGGTGTCAATAAGATATATTTATGTGCGTTTTTTAATAGTTTCCTTTTTGGTCACATATGCAGCCATCTAAACATCAGCCCCTCTCTGTCTAGTGTTTAAAACAAGGACAATGCTGGTACTAGAATTACCTTTGCTGTAACACAGTAACCTGTTGTCCTTCAGCACAGTAAAGACAATAAAACCATTATACCACAATCTAAGTTGTATATAGTGCTAATTTAAACTGGGTACACACTGAAGAATTGTTCAAACAGACGTGCTACCTCAAACGATTGTACCTAGGACTGAAGGTCCCATCAGTCTGGCGATTCATCCATACACACTGACACGATTTACATTCAGATCTGTGCTCTTCATCTGGTCCTTTATCTGGTCCTCGAGTCTGGAGAATGACAGCACAATATTCATTCATTCACTACTGTCACATTGTCACACTAATTAAAACCACCTTGTTATAGCTATCCACATGTCCTAACGAAATTCGCTAGCTTCTGTGACTCTGAAACAAAATATTCTGTCTCAGAACAAACAAATGAATTATTACTTCTACAGCACTCTCTACATTTATTCACTCTGACATTCAGTGCTAACATCGGCTGAAAAGAGCCTGACTCTGTAAACTCTATGGAGATCGTCAGCATGAGTGCATACACACTACATGATTGTTAGGTGATTGATCGGAAAAAATGAACGGTACGACCAACCAAATGAGGCGATAATCGTCCATTTGGGCAGACTTTCGACCATCGTGTCACTGCACACACTGACCCGACTTTCGAGCGAGCGGTCGTATGTCGGCTGGTTGAGCCGATTATTGGACAAAAACCCTGTAGTGTGTACCCAGCTTTAGGAAGCTTTACACTAGTTACATGGTGACCAAAGAGTTGTAAACTTTTTAGAAAAATAGCTGTGGTTTGACATAAATTATTCTGATACCTCCCTAACAATAATCTTATTTACCACTAGATTTATATTAGCTTTAAATTGCAAACTATTTAATCTGTCAGTTCTATAATCCAGCACAAGCCAAATAACTTGATTAATGGATTACTGAGGTACGGCCTATATTAATTATTATATATAATTAATGGGGGGAACTAAATTAGCTGCAAAGTGACTCCGAAACGCCTTTGAGACACTTGAGATAGCTGTAAAATCTCTGCTCAACAATGAGCAGATATATTTACCATAATTGCATCGTGGACAATTGAATTCCCCCATTATTTGTAAGTGTTATTCTCGGTAAAACTGAAATCCTTTTTGAATATTTTTAGGTCCAGACACATGGGCGGATTTCTTCCCATTCGCCAAAGGAGAACGCCAGTCCCCTATTGAACTGCACACCAGGTATATTAAACATGACGGCAGCCTGCGACCATGGATTTCTACCTACCACCCATCCTCTTCTTTAACCGCTGTCAATGAGGGTGTCACTGTCAGAGTTGTGTTTGATGACTCTACAGACAAATCAGGTGATCATTTTATTGTGTTCTATCAAATTGGTTAGGACATGAATTGGGGAAGTGAACAGAGAAACTGAACTTTTAAAAACTTGAAATTTTAATATTTAATGGATTTTTGTGACAATATTAATACATGTATATTCTAGAATGTATATTCTGGGGAATATAAACCTTGATGTCCTCATCAACTATTGGTCACAGCACACATATATTACTTCCACAGGGCATTTGCTAACAGTGGGTCTACATGCAACCTTTAACAGTAGCATGGTCATGCCATCACCGCACAGGGCCCAGGGGTAATCCTGATGGTCATCTCAGAACTGTACATTATTGATCTCGCAAAAACACTTAAAAACATAGCACCAAAATATTTTCTATAACTGTCATATTAAATTGCGCAGCAGGAAACTTTTACCTCTAATGTGTAGCTAAAGGGGGCACCACTAAAAGAAATAAAGGAACAACCTGCTACTAATATATACTCCCACTGTTATTCTAATAGGACATAAGAAAGACACTCGCTGGTCTACAAGACTCAGGATCTTTTCTGCACGGAAGTGAATTAGTGCGATGTAATTATGAAGAAGTGTATGGTGGAACTGTATGCGGTGGTAATTCATACCGCCACTTCTCCTATTGTCTTCACTGTAAAACTATCAATTGCCATTCAATTACACTCCCACTCCCTTTAAATTTTTCATACAGTAACTTCTACATTTCCATACTGCCAATTATAGATTTCCCCTTCGACCACTGCACCTGACACAAGATGCTTGGAGAAGCGGATCAGAGGCTTAGACATGTAAGTGCAGTGTCACGACTAGTATAGCGTACCTGCTATCGTTGGCACTACTGAGAGGAAGGTGCGGAGTCTAACGTGCCCCTGGTGTTCACCAGGGACCCCCGCAAGGAGGTATGGACTTAGCTGCAGGAAACACGCAGGTCGCGGTCCTTCCACGAGTCAGATAGCGAAGCACGAGAGGAATGTCAGACAGGCAGGTTCGGCAACGGTGCGGGCAATGCAGGTACACAAGGAGAATCCGAACGGGGTGTGAATCAAGCCGGGTCGATAACGTACAGACAGCGAGGTACAAAAGGGAGATCCAAAAGGGGTAGTCAAGGCAATCCGGGTCACAATGGTCACAGGCAAACGGCAATAAACTGGAGGAAGGCAAGGGTCAGGAAACAGATAATCACAGGAACACTGGAACGCTGGAGGACAGGAAAGGACCTGAAACTCTGGCACAGGAGGTGAGGTCAGAGGGACTTAAATAGTGCTGCTAGCCAATGCCCTCAGCACTAGTAGTGCTGTCATAGCTGTAGCGCCGTAGCGCTAGTCATCCTTCAGCGCCGTAGCGCTATCTTCATGCAGCGTCCCGTTGCCTAGCAACGGGAACGCTTCTAGGTCTGTAGCTGGCCGGCCGGGCGGAAGGGGAAGTGATGCGTCTGGTAGGCAACCAGACGCTCTGTGTGAACGGGCGGGCGGCCGCCGAGCGGCGCCTGACATGCAGTATAGTATAGGTGTTAACATTCACTTTAGCCATGCCCTTTGAGATGTGCTGGTATTTTGGGTTATCTGTATCCTTAAGAGCAGATTCTGCTCCTATTAAAGAAGGGTGTAAAGTTGAGCTTTCGTACCGGATAGTTAAGCATGTGTGTATCATCATCATCATCATCACAATTTATTTATATAGCGCCACCAATTCCGCAGCGCTGAACTCACTCACATCAGTCCCTGCCCCATTGGAGCTTACAGTCTAAATTCCCTAACATACAGACAGAGAGAGAGACTAGGGTCAATTTGTTAGCAGCCAATTAACCTACCAGTATGTTTTTGGAGTGTGGGAGGAAACCGGAGCACCCAGAGGAAACCCACGCAAACACGGGGAGAACATACAAACTCCACACAGATAAGGCCATGCTTGGTAATTGACCTCATGACCCCAGTGCTGTTAGGCAGAAGTGCTAACCACTGAGCCACCGTGCTGCCCTGTCATCATCAGTGGTCGATGCGGAAATTTAGAAGTGGCGGTATGGAAACTGTAAGTGAATGGAATTTGATAGTCTTGCAATGAAGGCAGTAGAAGGAGTAGCGGATGGCATATCACCGTATACACCCCCCCTTCTACCACTGCATGCTATAAAATGATTACACAGGTCTGCAACCAAAAAGCTGTTTTCATAATTTTATCCGATTCTTATGTTTTTTGGTGCGCTGTATTCGAAAATGACCACCGTTTTTTCCTGGGACACCAGGTTTTTTCACAATCGAAATGTGCCTTGGTCAAACAGGTAGCTGGAAATCGCTAAATTTCAAATTCATCATACTTGGGGGAAAAAAACTGAACGTGGAAAAACAAATTTATTTTCACTGTCAGTGCTCCCAAAAACATGAAAATACATGTTTATTGGTCCTGATGGTGATCACTGCATTGTTGAGTGTGCTTGCTAGGGCCTGCCCGGACATGTTCTTTCATGCATTAACTTGTTCTCTGATTCCTCCACAATCTTGTATTTCATTTCAGTCGTCATCCGGCTATTGTCTGTGTGGTTCAAAATTAGTGCAATGCGTCCATTCCTGTTGCTCATTCGGTGTACTTGAAGGAGACTTATGAGAACTTGGAGTTGGTACTCAAGAAAGTGGATTATCAAAACCAAAACTGGTTGGTATGTTGGGATTTAAAAGTATTGTGTATGCTGCTGGGACAACAGGCTGAGTACACCAAATACACTTGTTTTCTATGTTTATGGGACAGTAGAGACCGACAAAATCACGGGAAGCAAAAAAATTGGCCACCTAGAAGTCTAGTTGTTGGTGAAAAGAATGTTCTCAGAGATACATTGGTACCCCCTGAGAAGGTTTTATTACCACCACTCCATATAAAATTAGGATTAAATTAGGATTAATGAAGCAATTTGTTAAAGCACTTCCCAAAGATAGCGAATGCTTCAAGTACTTGGGATCCAAGTTTCCAGGTTTAACGGAGGCAAAACTGAAAGAGGGGGTTTTTGTTGGCCCGGATATTAGAAAACTCATATCCGACAAAGACTTCATCAGTTCAATGACTCCAACTCAAAAAGAAGCGTGGGTTGTCTTTACTGTGGTCATAAAAAACGTTTTGGGAAACCAAAAGGACCCGAATTACAAGGAAATGGTGGAAACAATGTTGAAAGCGTTCCACAAGCTTGGTTGCTCCATGAGCTTAAAAGTCCATTTTCTCAACTCACACCTTGACTTTTTTCCTGTTTTCATCAAGATATAAAAGAAATGGAAAGAAGGTATTAAGGGAAATGGAGTGTTACGATGATGGCTGACTACTGCTGGATGTTGTACAGGGATCTTCCGGAAGCCACCTCCAAGAGGAAAAGCTCAAAAAGAAGTTTAGAGTTTAAAAAAAGACGATTTCACAAGCAATCTACTTGAGTGTGGTGTTAATTTTGTCGTCACCTGTGCAAATGTGTTAATATTTTTCATGTAAATAAAATATTTGCGTTGAGATTTTTTTAAACGATGACCACCCGTTTGTTCGAAAACCTGACGTCCCAGGACAAAACGGCTGTCATTTTTGGATTCAGCGCACCAAAAAACGTAGGAATCAGTCAATGAAACCAAAAGAGCTGTCCAAAATTATTTTTTTGCAGACCTGTGTTATTACACAAAATGCAAACATGAACAAGCAAGTGTGCAGCCATACATTTGTGTACACGCAAAAGGCATCTTTTAAGTCCAACTCAAAATTACTGCTATGTTGTTAAGTATGAAATTTGTTTTCTAACAATAATGATCATGATGGAAATGCAAGCCAATTGTAACACCTTATTTAATCTTTTTGTGTTCCGTAGTAATAAAGGATGGACCCTTGAATGGAATGTACAGACTTCGCCAGTTGCAGTTTCACTGGGGTTCCTCTGATGACCACGGTTCTGAGCATGTTATAGATGGACTGAGATATGCCGGAGAAGTACTAAAAATAATAGATATTGTTTGGTCACTGGATGACTCTAGAAACACATAGCTAAGTAGGGCTAAATATAACTATGGATTTATGCAGATCAACACTGTCACTATTGTTTCAATATTCCACTGTGGCGGGTTCTCTATGTACATTGTCAAACACTTTCTAAAAATTATTTTTGTATATGACAATATTTAATTTTAGATTTTTTTTTACAGCAAGAGACCATTATATCCCCACTCTTTACAAATTAAAAAAGATGATTAACATGGTGTCCAATTAAATGTAGTTTAAAGGGTTTTTTTTACTGTCAAAGGACATGAATGTATTATTTATTACGCTCTACTTTCCAGCAAGCCTATGTATCTTCCATGTCCTTAACACATCTCAGAGTCTGTCTGCCTAGAGAGTACTACATCACATATTTTGATGCACAGATGTACCCCTTTATATTACATTTATGTGACTCTTACATTGTGAATGTTTTCATTTTGCAGGGCTTAGTTTGATTTGAGGTACCTATATAATTGAAACAAATCTTTTTGTATTTTAGATTCAATTTGTTCATTGGAACTCAAAGTATGACAATATA
This sequence comes from Mixophyes fleayi, assembly GCF_038048845.1. Lineage (NCBI taxonomy): Eukaryota > Metazoa > Chordata > Amphibia > Anura > Limnodynastidae > Mixophyes > Mixophyes fleayi. Next base: position 241,613,264 of record NC_134406.1, read on the forward strand.
ACTGAAGCTAAGAAACACCCTGACGGAGTGGCTATACTCTCTGTGTTCTTAAAAGTAAGTGTCAGCTTTTGTGTTAAACTCATCCAGTTTACATTGTACGTATATAAAGAAATCAATAAATAAATGAATGTCCTGAATGCATTAGTATATTCATGTCTTAAGTGGCTCCATTAGATTATTTGTTTTTAGTGTAAATTTACAACAACAAGGCTATTTATAGGGTATGAGCGGATAGATTTTCCCTAAAGTTGGGTACACATACTTTAACGTCACTGGCAATCAGCCTCATAATGCAGCATGTATGACCTCTAAGACAAGCACGGTGCCCAACAGTAATCCATTCAAAATCAAACAATTTAATAACATGGTCATACAGTGACCGATGCGTATGACATAATTAGACCCCACTATCGGGACACAGTGAAGCTGGAACTAATCCAGTCTCTCGATACAAGCGCTCAAAAGCCTGATCTTCAATTTAGCCACTTGTGGCTGAGCTGGATTGCTCAACGTTTGGGACAGATAATCCGACATGTTTAAGTATGTCCCCCGCAATATGATGGGAGCCCCTCCCTTGTGACTTGTACTGTTCCCGAGATGTGGACCTTCTAAAGTTAGGATTCTGCAAACATTGCTACCTGGAAAATTCCCAAATGACAATTTACAAGGAAGGAAGGAGATAGTCGGTAGGTGTAAGTACTACCCAACAGTGTTTTTCCAGGAAGCAGCATACTGTACAGGAAGCAGCATACTGTACAGGAAGCAGCATACTGTACAGGAAGCGGCATACGGTACAGGAAGCGGCATACGGTACAGGAAGCAGCATACTGTACAGGAAGCGGCATAAGGTACAGGAAGCAGCATACTGTACAGGAAGCGGCATAAGGTACAGGAAGCAGCATACTGTACAGGAAGCGGCATACTGTACTAGAAGCAGCATACTGTACAGGTAGCGGCATACCGTACAGGAAGCAGCGTACCATACAGGAAGCAGCATACAGTACAGTAAGCAGCATACCGTACAGGAAGCAGCATACGGTACAGGAAGCAGCATACTGTACAGGAAGCAGCATACCGTACAGGAAGCAGCGTACCATACAGGAAGCAGCATACAGTACAGGAAGCAGCATACGGTACAGGAAGCAGCATACTGTACCGGAAGCAGCATACCGTACAGGAAGCAGCGTACCATACAGGAAGCAGCATACAGTACAGTAAGCAGCATACCGTACAGGAAGCAGCATACGGTACAGGAAGCAGCATACTGTACAGGAAGCAGCATACCGTACAGGAAGTAGCATACTGTATAGGAAGCAGCATACTGTATAGGAAGCAGCATACCGTACAGGAAGCAGCATACAGTACAGGAAGCAGCATACTGTACAGGAAGCGGCATACGGTACAGGAAGCAGCATACTGTATAGGAAGCAGCATACTGTACAGGAAGCAGCATACCATACAGGAAGCAGCATACCGTACAGGAAGCAGCATACAGTACAGGAAGCAGCATACTGTACAGGAAGCGGTATAGTGTACAGGAAGCAGCATACCGTACAGGAAGCAGCATACTGTATAGGAAGCAGCATACCATACAGGAAGCAGTATACAGTACAGTAGGCAGCATACCGTACAGGAAGCAGCATACTGTACTAGAAGCAGCATACTGTACAGGAAGCAGCATACCGTACAGGAAGCAGTATACAGTACAGTAAGCAGCATACCGTACAGGAAGCAGCATACCATACAGGTAGCAGCATACCGTACAGGAAGCAGCATACTGTATAGGAAGCAGCATACCGTACAGGAAGCAGCATACAGTAAAGGAAGCAGTATACAGTACAGTAAGCAGCATACCATAAAGGAAGCAGCATACCATAAAGGAAGCAGCATACTGTATAGGAAGCAGCATACCATAAAGGAAGCAGCATACTGTATAGGAAGTGGTATACTGTACTGGAAGCAGCATAGCATAGCATACAGGAAGCAGCATACCGTACAGGAAGCATCATACTATACTGGAAGCAGCATAGCATACAGGAAGCAGCATAGTGTATAGGAAGCGGTTTAACGTACAGGAAGCAGCATAGCATACAGGAAGCAGCATACTGTATAGGAAGCGGTATACCGTACAGGAAGCGGCATACTGTACAGGAAGCATCATACTATACTGGAAGCAGCATAGCATACAGGAAGCAGCATACTGTATAGGAAGCGGTTTAACGTACAGGAAGCAGCATAGCATACAGGAAGCAGCATACTGTATAGGAAGCGGTATACCGTACAGGAAGCGGCATACTGTACAGGAAGCAGCATAGCATACAGGAAGCAGCATACTGTACAGGAAGCACTTCCAACTGAAGCACGCTGGGAGTTAATTTCCCTGCATCTTAGTCAACAATATGATTATTTTGTTAAATAAATGTAATTTCCTTTTATCTCTAACAGATTGGAAAAGCCAGGCCACATTTGAAGTTGATTTTAGAAGCATTGGACTGTATCAAGACAAAAGTATGTAAAATAATAAAATATTCATTAGTCATGAAGTATAAATATATAAACTGTAGTAAAAATACATGGGGAAGGAGCCCCAAAGTCATGAAGGCAGAGGGAGAGGCTGAATCAGACCCAGGAGAACAGGAATTAACATAGTTGAGGACATGCTGATGGAATTTAGGCCACCAAAAGAAATGGGAAAGTAGTTCGCTATGGATCCAAGTGTGGCCACCAGGTTTGAGTCGTGAACAAGGTGCTGTACCTCCAATTTCACTGACTTTTGGATGAGAAAATTGATGTTTATAGATCAAATAGCTGTTATGCAAGGTTAGGTGGATGTTTTATAGACATTGCATTGGGTCATTTTCATGGCCTTTCTTTATATGAGACAGGAGAACAAAACCAGTAAGGCACCCCTAAATAGTTGTCTTGTTCAAGAATGGTGCAAACAGGTTCAATGTCCAATGTTCAATGTCCAATGTTCAATGAGAAAGGGCAAATGATATCAACAGGGCATCACATTTTCCATTCCTGGATCCTTGTTGATAAAAGAGTTGAATCATGAAAAGACAAGAATTCATCCTGTTAGTAGCTGACAACCTCTTAGTCGATCCAAGGAAGTGAAAGTTCCAATGATCTGTAAAATCTGTTAATGGCTGAAAGGTCCCTTCAAGAAAATTCCTTCAGTTAAAGGCGGTATCTTTAATAGCCAATAATTCTTTGTTTCCTTTAATATATTTTCCTTCTGTTGAGGACATCAAGCAGGAATAGTAGGCACAATAATGTAACCTAATTTTAGGTCCAGTCTTCCTGGAAAGAACAGGAAAGTCAGAACCATCCACTTTGACTACAATTGGCAATTGTGGATTAAGATGAACTAAAATAGAAGCAGAGGTAAATATTATGTTAGTTCCTTTTAATATATTATGTGTAGAAGTTTGCAAACCTTAGCAATTTCAGTAAGAGATAATTTTACCAAGATCCATACTCCAGGGAGAAGAGGTATCTGAGGAATTGGATTTATGTCTTCCTAAATTCACTTTCCTACTTTAATATATAGTTGATGTTGATGATGCTTCTGGTTTTCCTTAAAATATCAGGATGCCATCAAAATAGTCCACCACAAACTGGTCCAGGAAATCCCAACAAGTTGTTATTTCCCCTTCCCCGTTGTATAATTGGCAGCAATAGATGGGGCTGAAACATGGTCAGCATATATTTAGCTTCCTGAGATATAGAGAGTGGAGGTTGTGGGATATAATAAATTAGTATGTAAGTCCCCAGATGAGCTCATTCTTTTGAATTCTGCTGTAAAAATTATCCACTTGACACTATAAACAGAACTAGCAATGGAAAAGGCTTACAGTGGTATTTATATATATCTTCATAGCGTCAGATGCCCCTTCTCTCTCCATTTTTCTCATATAAAGTCTTTGATCAATACAAATCAGCAATGGTTAGAAGCGCAAAACTTGACTCTAATTTAGTTATTGGTCCCAGAAATCAATCCTGAATTGCTTAAAATTCAATAAACAACATAAGAATATGGAGTGAATATAACATGAAATGCTAATGTTTAACATATATGCACAATAAATGAGCCTTGATAAAATAAAAATAAGTATAAAACGTCTTAGACTAAAAAATATGTCTAGGCTCATTTCTTGTGCATATATGTTAAAAATTAGCATTTCATATTAGATTCACTCCATATCCTTATGTTGTTTATTGAATTTTAAGCAATTCAGGATTGATTTCTGGGACCAATAACTAAATTAGAGTCAAGCTTTGAGCTTCTAACCACCACTATTGTCTTGCAAAAATATAAGAATCAGCATACTACTACAATTAGGGAGATAATAAAGGAGCGCTCACCACAGTATTGCACAAACTTCAACCAAGAACTTGAGCAGACTCACCTTTATTTGTCTCTGTATGGAGATACTCCAAGTAATGTCAGCAATCTATGTGCACAATTCAGCAGCATTCCCTGCTACTATAAGTCATCCATGGCAGAGAGTTGTCAAGCTGCGGTGCAATTATTTTGATCATAGGCTCTGCCCCAGATCCTTTTGCTGTCAGTCCAGCCCCAAATCCATTTTCCTGATGTAAATCTGGACTTTTTGGGTTATGCACTCATGGATTTTGGAAAATTAAAACCAGACAACAGTATGACAGCTCCCGCTCCTGTGAATACAGATATGAAAATAGATTAGTCTTGCTGTGCAGAATGACATATAAACTAAACCTTAATTCCATTAAGGAAAAGTTTGGTTGATTGCGGACTGACTTCTCTAGTTGATTTTCTTAATTCATTACCGTGGCTACTACATTATATGAAGTTGTGGTCATCTATTATCTTTACTTGATTGTTTTTTTCCATTTGGACTGCGGCAAAGAAGAAAATTGCAATTTGGTTTTTAAAGAGTTAAGCAACAGATGTTGGTATATAATTTTATTTGTTACTCCTGCCGAAAATCTAGCACATGTGCTAGTGATATACAGCTGGACGCAGTTTGAGATTCAACTGATCGAACACATGCATGAAAATGCTCATTATTGCGCAACTATTCCTGCTGACATTCTGGGCGCAAATTCATCTAAATCTACATGAGCACCTAAATGGCTAAGGCTAAAGTGTATTTGTATAGTATCAATAAAGTTTTAGAAGACTGCTTTGTAATGCTCTGAGTGGTTTCAAAGTGAGAACATATTCATTTAATCTTTGACATTTAGGGAAAGAAAGCTCACTTCACCGATTTCGACCCTTCAATTCTGTTCCCTACATCCCGGGACTACTGGACCTACCAGGGCTCTTTCACAACCCCTCCGTGCGAGGAATGTGTGACTTGGATGCTCTTGAGGGAACCAATCACTGTCAGCTCAGAACAGGTAGGATGTTAAAGTACTTTATGTGAAATTAACTAAAGAACATTTGGAACACCAAGGATTCTCTAATAAGTTTGATCCGTAAAAAAAATAAATTATAATAATCTTTGAATAGGAGTCACTAGAGATGCTGAAACATGTTGGGGGGAATTCAATTCCCCCCGCATTTATGTGTCGTTAAAACTATTACCGTTATTACGGTAGTTTTAACTCGGCTTTCTGCTCGCAGATCAGGGCGCTGAGAACAAAAAGCCAGCGTTGAAACTACCGTAATAACGGTAATTAAGCGCATTATTACCGTAATAATGGTAATTAAGCGCATTATTACTGTAACGCAGCCAATTGAATTCCCCCCCTTGAATCAGTTTGAAGTTCAAATTTCAGTTCCGTAGTTACAAACATGTGCTGCTATGCAATTGTCAATAGACCCTGATTCGAATTTGTGGTTTGAAATTTGCACCTGGTGCTTATGCTTGAATGCTTGTTAGAAGCTGTGCATGTGCAGATCCATTGTTTTGGACTATTGGCATTAAAGAATGTTTAGCATTCTGTAAGAATGCATTCTGAAGGTGTAATATTAATGCCTCTAAATGCAAACTCCTAAATATAATGATCACTGTACAGTAGGCTTAAAGCTTCACTACCACCTATGTAAAAGATTTTCTGAAGGCGCCCCTCTCCCTAGACAGATCTAAAGGGGACTGCTCCATATAAGAGGTGGAGTGTGAGTGGGAGGGCAAATCACAATCTCTTGATTGCGGCTTGTGATTGATTTTGGTTTTCAGCCGGCATGTAAAAGGAATAGGGGAGTTCTGGGAAATATGGTTGTACAGAGACCCTGGGTTCTTACTCAGGGCAATCATAGTAAAAGCTTGGATGATAGGGAAACTTTAAAACAAATTTATATTGCATTTATATTTTTGCACTTGATGATGCTTTTCATGGCCATTTTAAAATAATTGTGTTCTCAGTGCTAAGATTCCATTAGTAACTCTAATTCCATTTGCAAACACAAAAAGAAACTTGCAGCTGTTTGTCGGGCAATATTTTGTTTTCTGAAATGCTGTTGATAACAATAAGCATCTCTTAAAAATATGCTTTGTCCTCACACCTTATATTTTACATAGGATTTGAGGAGATAAGATAAGAGAAGATCTTAGGGAATCTTCTATCCAGATTTCAGTACTAGAACTTTTAAATGTCAGGGCAAATGCCCCTAATTTCAATGACACTGGGGGGTATATTTACTAAACTGCGAGTTTGAAAAGTGGAGATGTTGCCTTTAGCAACCAATCAGATTCTAGTTAGCATTTATTTAGTACATTCTACAAACTGTCAGCTAAAATCTGATTGGTTGCTATAGGCAACATCTCCACTTTTGCAAACCTGCAGTTTAGTAAATATACCCCTGGATGCTTTTTAACTACAATGCTTCTCTACTTCCCTAATCCACTTACTTATCTCTTTCCCACAGAGAAACACAGGACTATCCTGGTATAAGGACAGGGTTGTAGTACAAATAGGGTGAAGTAGAATTTATTTAAAATAAATTGAACACACATTACTTACAATCATGCAAGGAATGGGAGCGCATAAGGGTTGAATGTTGTATTTCACTTGACAGTTTCATCACTGATTACATTATTTTGTGACAGATGGAGAAATTCCGGAGTATTTTCTCAAGTTCGGAATGTGAGGTTCCTATGCACTTGATAAACAACTATCGTCCCACGCAGCCGCTGAATGGGAGAGAAGTCAGAGCCTCTTTTGACTAGACTGAATGTGAATTGTTAAAACATTTTTTTTGCTACGTCTGAAACAAAAGTGCTGAAATGATGTGCATGCTTTGTCTTGCTTGCTGTTAATGATAAAATAGTTCATTAAAGAACACTAAAATGTCTATAAAGGATCATTTCTGAACATGCAAAAATGTTGTTAGACTGTGCAAATGCACTTATGTCAAGTCATCGGGTCTGGCTGGTGAACTTTAATTTTAACCCAGGGGCAAGACTCGTTTCAGCAGCATGTTAGGAATATTTTAAAGGATAAAAAGTGCAGGTAGTCCAGTGACCCAGCCCAAGGTAGCCCACTATGGGACCGGCCTGGGGGGGCAGATGCCCCTCTCCCCCCCAGCCCAGCCAGCCCTTACAAGTCATGTGCCTATTTTTGCTCAACTGCAAATGATTTTATGGAAAGCATTTTCTGATGAGTAGTGTTGTGTACAGTCATGGCCAAACATTTTGAGATTGACACAAATATTATTTTTCACAAAGTCTGCTGCCTCAGTTATTATGATAGCAGTTTGCATATATTCCAGAATGTCATGAAGAGTGATCAGATGAATTGCAATTCATTTCAAACTCCCTCTTTGCCATGACAATGAACTTTATCCCAAAACAACATTTCCACTTCATTTCAGCCCTGCCACAAAAGGACCAGTTGACATCAGGTCAGTGATTCTCTCGTTAACACTGGTGAGAGTGTTGATGAGGACAAGGCTGGAGATCACTCTGTCATGCCGATTGAGTTAGAATAACAGACTGGAAGCTTTAAAAGGAGGGTGGTGCTTGAAATCATTGTTCTTCCACTGTTAACCATGGTTAACTGCAAGGAAACACGTGCAGTCATCATTGCTTTGCACAAAACAGGCCTCAGAGGCAAGGATATTGCTGCTAGTGAGATTGCACCTAAATCAACCAATTATCGGATCATCAAGAACTTCAAGGAGAGAGGATTAATAGTTGTAAAGAAGGTTACAGGGCGCCCAAGAAAGTCCAGCAAGTGCCAGGACCATCTCCTAAAGTTGATTCAGCTGCGGGATCGGGGCACCACCAGTGCAGACCTTGCACAGGAATGGCAGCAGGCAGGTGTGAGTTCATCTGCACGCACAGTGAGGCGAAGACTTTTGGAGGATGGCCCGGTGTTAAGACGGCCAACAAAGAAGCCACTTCTCTCCCAGAAATATCAGAGACAGACTGATATTTTGCAAAAGGTACAGGGATTGGACTGCTGAGGACTGGGGTAAAGTAATTTTCTCTGATGAATCCCCTTTCATATTGTTTGGGGCATCTGGAAAAATGCTTGTCCGGAGAAGGAAAAGTGAGTGCTACCATCAGTCCTGTGTCATGCCAACAGTAGAGCATCCTGAGACCACTCACATGTGGGGTTGTTTCTCAGCCAAAGGAGTGGGCTCACTCATAATTTTCCCTAAGAATACAGCCATGAATAAAGAATGGTACCAACATCCTCCAAGAGCAACTTCTCCCAAGCATTTAAGAACAGTTTGGTGACGAACAATGCCTTTTCCAGCATGATGGAGCACCTTGCCATAAGGCAAAAGTGACAACTAAGTGGCTCGGGGATCAAACATCAAAATTTTGGGGCCATGGCCTGGAAACTCCCCAGACCTCAATCACATTGAGAACTTGTGGTCAATCCTCAAGAGGTGGGTGGACAAACAAAAACCCCCAAATTCTGACAAACTCCAAGCATTGATTAGGCAAGAATTGGCAGCCATCAGTCAGAATGTGGCCCAGAAGTTGATTGACAGCTTGCCAGGGCGAATTGCAGAGGTCTTCAAAAGGAAGGGTCAACACTGCCAATACTGACTCTTTCATAAACTTAATGTAATTGGCAATAAAAGCCTCTGACACTTATGAAATGCTTTTAATTTTACTTCAGTATACTATAGCAACATCTGACAAAAAGGTCTAAAAACACTGAAGTAGCAAACTTTGTAAAAAAAAAACAATACTTGTGTCATTCTCAAAACTTTTGGCCCTAAACTGTAGAGTAGGGTCTTCTTTGCTGAATGTGGGCTGGGCACATAACTAAACATTGTATTGTACCTACATGTATAAAACAACATTTTGTGATGCTGGATATGATATTTAAGCTTCAACATGTGAATAATTTGCATATCCCTCAAGAGAGTGTTCCATAGTTAGTAGGTTGCTGCAAAGATTTCTCTCCTCCCAAAAGTAATTACTTTTTTCAGGTGCTGTGGAATCCAGTAATCAGGAGTTGTCCTATATTCCAAATTAGAGGCCCTTTACTCCAACCAAGCAAACTTTACGTATACAAATACCATTGAAAAGAGAAATATTCAAGTACACAATGAGACATAAGTAAAGAAGACATTAATGATGTTCCCTCACGCTTGTGATTTGCTTAAGACACAAAAAAGACTTGAACAATTAGTATTTTAGGAGAAAAACTAAAAAGTTGAAATTAATTGGTTAGTTGGTTGTCCTAAAATGGTCACCCCTTCCCCCTGGATGGACTATGAATTGGTGTCTTTAATCTTTCAGCAATGAATATTTTCATTTGGAACTACAATCTTACAAGAAGTGAAAGGGCTTTATATGGGGGGTAGTTCCCCAAAGCAGAATGTGGGCTCCTCTGTATGCACCAGGCAGACATATAATAGTAAAATGTGCTGTTTACAGGTTGGAGATTGTGAGTGAGCTTCTTTCAAATGAGTCACAGAACATTAATTTATAACAGAAGCATTCTGTTATTTATGAATTGTACAATAAACAAAATAGACAGTTTGTAATTGTACTTTGTCATTTATTATTACTATTATCATCCTTTACTTATTTAACACCAACATACAGAGTAAAAAGGGAAAGGGTTATCATTAAATACATTATACATGATGTGATGAAGATAAACGAAATTAATTAATAAAATATCTCTCATTACTATAGAATAAGGGTTCTATGTCCTAGCATAGACCTTTGCGTTTTTGGAGTTTAGGGATATGATCGCTATATATAGGAATTGTTTTTTATATACAAAACAGCTCTGCTCTGGATCTTGGTGCATGGAGGGAAGCAGTGGCGCAAGCGCCGCATGGTAATGATTAATCTCATTACCATGCGTGCATACTGTACCATTGCCTTAAATCCTCCTTCTGCATGCCCCCCCCCCTCCCCCCTGTTGGAGGGCCGCACAATGCGACCAGAAGGAGGCAAATATGGAGGAAAGAGCAGCTACTCTGTTTTCCATTTTTGTCTTAGTATATAGACTTCGATATTCTTACATTGTACATTAGTTAAAATGAAAATTTCAAACGTTGAGTCAAAATTCTTAGTCAGGTTGAGCATTACTTTTTTTAATCTTCAAATTTAGTTAAGTTTATCCTTGCCCAAAATGATCATGTATGATATGCAGATTCGGACTGGCCAACCTGGGGATTTACCCGGTGGGACCTTCAAGGGCCTACGCTCTACATTGGTACACAACACGTAGCCTGCGGGAAGCAGGGCAGATACTGGGAGACTATTGTGGAATATCTGCTGTCCCGGTATCACAGGTATCCCTGTATCTGTAACGCATGTTATCCAGCCCAGCACTCCAATCACTGTGGGTCCTGGTCATTTGTTAATGAGGTAAGTTACTCCGGTATTCTGCCAGACAGTCCCTGTAGCACTGAGGAGACTAGTCCTGCGAGGGAGAAAAAGGTTCTATTTATCAAACTCAAAAAACTCTATCTCTGTCAAACACAGGTATTTTTGACTTAGAGAGGGCTTCTCTCTATATATCAAAAGGTCACCTCTGGTGATAGACAGATCTCACCGGCAAAAGCTTCCTCCCAAAAGCAGCCCCGCAATCCTTCTTCAGTAGAAGAGAATGAATTTAAAAATGATTTACTGTTTGATTAAAGCATTTTTTTCAATGGCTAATATTTCTTACATATGTTTTACTTTATTTTTGTCCACTAGGTTTAACTGTGTTACAGGGGAAAGAATAAATGTGTTACCAGAAAGGTGAGGGGGCAATATGTGTTACAGGGGGGGTATGGCTTGCTTCTTACATGACATGTTCATATCACTATACTGGATACCCACGACCCAGTAGATGGCGCATTGCCACTGACCAGTGGTGTACACACTTCTGTCCTCATAGTGGGTTGTAAACTAAGTTGGGAGGTACGGCGTGATTGCAAAGAGTTCCTCTTTTCCTATAGTAAATGCAAGTTAAGTTTTATTGTTGTCTCTTTAAATTCCCTGCTCTACAGTTACTCTAGTGGACAGCCTCTCCTGCAGTGAGCACAGGCACAACCCCTGCTGGTTGCCACTTTGGAGAAGGGCTGTGTATATGTTTAGAGGCATCCAGCTGTAACAGCATCTAACAACAGCATTTGTGCCAGAAGTGTATATAGAGACAGCGTACAGATGTGGCTTGACAGCATTAGTAGTAAATGCGAACCTTGCATGACCTTATTTGCACACCATGTAATGATGTAATGAAGAGAGAATAGTGTCCTGGCAGTTATTAATAAATATAAATGTTGCATATTTATATAAAATGTAATTAAACATAAAGAAAAATACAAAATACAAATTAAATACAAACATCTGTTGTTTCCTCCTTTAAAAATTAAATAGAAATCACCTTTCCTGCAGTAGTTCAAAAGGAAATGTAAGTTAAAAGTGATATTATTGTATAATATAGCCGCAGAGCTAAGGAGGAGGAGTCAAGACACAATCAGCCAATCAGAAGCGTCAAATTAGTGCTGCCTAGAGTCATCATCATCATTGCATATTGCTGCTACAGCCCTCCAGCACCCGCACAATATACACCTCCTATCTTCAGATGCAACCACATCTAATCATGTTACATGGATACTGTGCAGGCCTACGTCTATCTGTCCCCGTTTCACCTCTCCAGGCGTAGGGAGACGCAAGTAACACATATGGAAAAATGTATATGCTAATGCTTGTGTACACATTGGTGCACACGCAAAAAACGGAAGTGTAAATCTTCAAGGGCGCACGCTGGATTTTTAAGTTTCCCCCCACCCAAAAAACCCCCCCAAAAACGAGAGAGCTTCTGCGCACGCGACTGCGCAGAAGCTCAGTTTCGACAGCACTGTACTATATAGCAGCCGCGACGCTTCTTTGACAGCGCCACGGCTGCTATATAGTACAGTGCCGCTATGTAGGGGCACTTCTTTAGCGGAGGGGTTTCTGGAGACCCAGACCCCCCCTGCGTGCGCCCCTGATCTTATGCTAAATAACAGACACATGTCAAACTCTAATGAGCCACATTATGTGTGCATATTGCAATAAAACTGAAAGCGAGGGAAGACTGTGATGGTGTAAAGGGGAGGGGCTGTCCTGTGGGAGAAAGCCCCCTGAAGTCCTGCTGTATATGGAATTATTGTGGACTGTGGATGTGTGGTGGGTCATACACATTCCACAGTAAATCTATATCCAGTAAATCTATATCCTGTAATCCAGCTGTGGTGGAACTACATGTCCCAGCATGTCATCTCAGTAACTGTTATTGCTATAATGGCTCAGACATTTTTAATAGATTTCATTTGAGTTACTAAGTCATGCTTGCTTGCTCTCCCAGAATGTCCGGGAGACTCCCGAAATTCGGGTTGGTCTCACGGACTCCCGGGAGAGCAGGCAAGTCTCCTGCATCCTGCACCTGCCTAGCCTAAATGACGCGATTCGTGGTGAATTGCGTCATTTTGGCCCTGCCCCCCGCGACAAAAAGGCATTTCCATCGCAGAAGGGGGGCAATATGATGCATTTAGCTGAGCCCCGCCCTCTCCCACCCTCTAGTCACGCCCCTCTCCCGGAATACACTTGCCGAAAGTTGGCAAGTATGTACTAATTTATTTATACTGAATATAAAATGACTGAGGTGGAAACATGCACCCACAGTCCATTGTACTTTATATCCAGTATATATAAATACAAATAAATATGACTAGCAGCCTGTAGTGCATCCGGTGGTAGTCACTAATACGACTACCACTACACCGACAACGACTTACCCGACTTCATAAGGCAGAATCCGGGAATCACGATAGTATGTTAACAGCGAAGGTTTCAAATCACTACTTTTCACAATCGCGAACAACGCAGAAGCCGGCAGACAGAATATCATGTGACTTTCTTGGAGTATACTATTATTAGGGGTGTTAAATGACTAAAGCAGGGAGCCGCCGAATGGACAATATTTAACACCAACCCTTCTACTTTGTCCATTCCACGGCTCCCTGCTTTACTCATTTAACACCCCTAAGAATAGTATACTCCAAGAATGTCACATGACTTTCTGTCTGCCGGCTTCTGCATTGTTCGCGATTGTGACAAGTAGTGATTTGCAACCTTCGCGGGTAACATACTTTCGTCAGTCCCAACTTCTGCCTTCTAGAGTCGGGTAACTCGTTGTCGCTGTAGTAGTAGTCGGATACACGTACCCAACCCAGTGCATCTATGACACTTTTTACTGTATTATTAACTGCTAATGCTGCCATGGTAGGCTGGCCATGCCCCTTTCATCATGCAGCACATGACATTATGTGGGCCCCTACCATTGTTTCTCAGTGGCCCCTTTATTCTCCAGTCCAACACTCACGATATACCTGGGCTATTTTGCTCAAATTATCCCATGTAGCCATTTCAATTTTGACATTACATTTTGCATGTTTGAATGAGGCCACAGGGTGGCAGCACAAAACTTTATAACTAAGGTACAGAAAGTACAAAAAAATTATCTTATTACATAAACAGTATAGACGCCAGTGAACAACACATAAAACGCCTGACTAAATGCATAATTGTAAAAATGTTAAAATATTTGTAACACTTTGCTTCTCACCAGGTGTATCTGAGCATTGCACGAGTACTTCGACCTTGGCAAATTTTGGTGTACTACAGTTCCCTTAATAATGTTTTTTTTTTTTTGCTTACATCATTTTGCATTGTAAACACTAATTTACAATAAATACAGTATTAACATACCACAGAGAATTGCAGAATAATAAGAATGGTACTGCAGGATCACTATTGAATGTTACAAATATTTATTTACAGGGACAATCTTTAAACCTGAGAGGGTACCTGGGAATGAATGATACTTGGCAACAATGTAATATTAGCAACAAGCATTTCTGCTGCTGTGAGGAAGGTTAGCTCCTCTCTGTTTATTTTGTTACAATATTATAAAATTGTTTTGTTCTTGTTTTGTGGAGTGGCGGGTGGCTTTAACATACATTTGCAAATGTGTGCAACTGAGACTTTTGCATTTTTATTTACAGTAGAAATGACAGGTCCTTTGCTGGCTATAGCAGTGTGCTGGGGGATTTTTCTGTGTGTTTATTCCTTTTAGGATAACCCCACCCTTTCAAGCACCTGCTATGAGCCTATAATTTGATTGAGCAACTTCCACTTCTGTATTTGTTCTTATGTGCTAACTTTTTATTTATCCAAGTTATATTTAGCATTTAATTATTTTTGTATAGATTTTTGCAGGTTAACCTCAAGTAATCAGGGAATGAAGCCGTAGGGGGGAGTTCAATTAGCTGCGAAGTGTCTCGCGGAGATTACGGAGACACTTTGCGGCGGAGATTTTAACAGAAATCTCCGCTCATTTATCCCTGTGCCCCAAAGAGGTAGTAACGTAAAAAGTTGCGCAGCCCCGATGTTCCTCCGAAAATCAGGGATAATTTAATTCCGCCCTTAATATGTAGCAAGCTCTGGGAATTCACTTATAACAGTTAATTGGCTGACAAGATTGCAGTGCTATCCAGCATAACTAAATATGGTATGGTCAAGACAGACACCAGACTGGCGGATCCCCCAACATAACATGAACATAATAAAATCTCTCTATCAATTCATATTGGCTTGTATAGCATATAAAACATGAGCTTAAGAAGCTTTCTATCCAGTCTAGATGTTTTCTATCCAGTGGAGGCTTCTGGGATGTAGAATATACTAAGTATTATTGCACTGTTAGCCAATAATAAAAGTAAACTGGTTCACTTTAAAAATGGGAACATTGTCAGGGACCAATGTAAAAGCTTCAGGACTGCCAGGTAACATAAACTATATGGACAAAAGTATTTGACCACACTTGTTAATTATTTCATTGAGGTGTTTCAATCAGACTTGTTGCCAGAGGTGATTAAAATCAAGCACCTAGTTTTGTAGTCTCCATTTGCAAACATATGTGATACAAAATGGATTGTTCTGAAGAGCTCAGTGACTTCAAGCGTGGTACTGTGATAGGATGCCACCTTTGTAATAAGACGGTTCATGAAATTATATCCCTGATGGATATTCCACAGTCAACTGTAAGTGATATTATTAGAAAGTGGATGCGTTTAGGATAAGGCTGTTCTTCGAACTGGGGTGATCTATAAACCACCCGGTCAGGAAGAGGAACTGGACAGGAACTTATTGCAGGACATCAATAAAATGGCATTAAAAGGAGAGGTAATAATCATGGGAGACTTTAATCTACCTGATGTGAACTGGGAGGGGTCTTTTGCTAGTTCCACTAAAAGTAGGGGCATTCCTTGAGTGAGCCAACTAGCAAAGATGCAATTTTATACTTAATTCTTACAAATGTTAACAGAATATCTGATGTAAATGTGGGTGATAACCTAGGATCCAGTGATCATCAAGTAGTATGGTTTAGTATATAGATAGAGACCAACTCATACCACACAAAAACAAAGGTGTTAGATTTTAGGGGGCATATTCAATTCCGATCCGATCGTTACCGCGGAAAATGCGCACTACTGCCGGTAATACGGTATCGCAATAACGCAGATTTTTGTACGCAGCCCTATGGGCTGCGAACGAAAATCCACGTTATTGCGGTACCGCAGATTACATTCGCGCCCGTTCCGGCACGATCCCGCGAATCGGGATCGGAATTGAATATGCCCCTAGGAATGCTGACTTTGTAGAGATAGGAAAATGTGTAAGAGACTCTTTGGCAGAGTGGAAAAACTTGAAAGGAGTGCAGGAAAGGTGGCAAAAATTAAAAAGTGCAGTACTTAAAGCAACAGACCGTTGTATCAAAAGGGTTAAGAAAAGTACAAGGAAAAGGAAGCCAGTGTGGTTTGCAGAAGAAGTAGCAAGTATTGTGAAAGAAAAAAAGATGGCCTTTAGGAAATATAGGCAGGCTCAGAATAATGAAGACAAAGAGATGTATCTTGCTAGACAGAATGAGGCTAAGAAGGTAATCAGATGTGCAAAGGCACCAGCTGAAGAGAATATTGCTTAGTCAGTAGGTAAAGGGGGGAAAACTTTTCTTGGGTATATAAGTGAAAGGAGAAAAACAAAAGGAGGAATAATAAGACTAAATACAGAGAGTGAGAGTCTTGTTGAGGGAGACAAGGTAATAGCAGATCATCTTAATAATTATTTTTGCTAAGTGATCACTACAGAAGGAGCTGGAAAGGGGCCACAGTTAAGTTGCAAGTATACTATTTATAGAGGAGAAAGTCCTAATAGAGCTCTCAAAACTGAAAGTTGATAAATCAATGGGGCCTGATGAGATACATCCAAGGATACTAAAAGAGTTTAAGGGGGTGCTGGTAACACCATTAACAGAATTATTCAATCAGTCACTAGCTACAGGATTAATTCCAGAGGACTGGAAAAAAACAAATGTAGTCCCACTGCACAAAAGTGGAAGCAAGGAAGAGGCAGCAACTACAGACCAGTGAGTCTTACATCAGTAGTAGGGGAATTGATGGAAACACTCTTAAAAGAAAGAGTTGTAGAATACCTCAAATCCAGTAACTTACAGGATCCCAAACAGCATGGATCTACTGTGGGGAGATCATGTCAAACAAATCTTATTGACTTTTTTGACTGGGTGACTAAAGTAATAGATCAAGGGTGGAGGTCAGGGGGGGGGGGGGGGGCATAGATATAGCTTATCTAGATTTTAGTAAGGCTTTTGACACTGTCCCACATCACAGACTGTTAAATAAACTTGAAAGCTTGGGATTGGTTTCAAAGATGGTTTAATGAATAAGGTCTTGGTTGCAGGATAGAAAACAAAGAGTTATAGTAAATGGAGTACATTCAGAGGAAGGGAAGGTTACCAGTGGAGTACCCCAAAGATCTATACTTTTTAATATCTTTATTGGAGACATTGCAAGTGGTATTGCAAGGAAAGTATGACTTTTTGCAGATGACACAAAGATATGCAACAGGGTAGACACACCAGGAGGGGTAAAACAAATGATTGATGATCTAGGTAGACTAGAGGAATGGTCAAGAGTGTGGCAACTACAGTTTAATGCCAATAAATGCAAAATCATACACGTGGGTCTCAAAAATCCAAAGGCTAAACATAGTATTAATGGCATTATAATGGAAACTACTGAAGAGGAAAGGGATCTAGGAGTCACTATTTCAGGTGATTTAAAGGCAGGTAGAAATGTAACACAGCAATGAGGAATGCTTCAGATGCTTGGTTATATAGGGAGAGTAGTCAGTAGCAGAGACAAAGAAGTAATAATGCCACTGTATAAGTCATTGGTACGGCCTCATCTAGAATACTGTGTTCAGTTCTGGAGTCCATATCTCCAGAAGGATATAAATACATTAGAAACTGTACAAAGAAGGCCAATTAAAATGGTGCATGGCCTACAGCACAAAACTTACCTGGAAAGACTCAAAGTTCTTAATATGCATAGTTTGGAGCAAAGAAGGGAAAGGAGGAACATGATGGAAACTTTCAAATATATCAAGGGTTTGAACAAGGTACAGGAGGGAAACATTCTTCAAAGGAAGAGAAGTACTAGAACACAAGGACATGCACTGGCACTGGAGGGAGGTAGGTTCAGTGGAAATTCAGAGGTGTTAGAGACTAATACAGTAGAGCATTTTAAACATATTTGGGATAGACATAAGAAAATCCTTAAGGAGCATGGTGTGTAAAAGTCGCCAACACTCTGCTGATTCTATAACTGAAGCATTACGACCTTCCACTGGCATTAATGTAAGCAAAAAAACTGTGAGGCAAGAGCTTAATGGAATGGGTTTCCATTGGCCGAGCAGCTGCATGCAAGCCTCACATCACTAATGCCAATGCCAAGCGTCGGATCGAGTGTGGAGCAGTGGAAATGTGTTTTGGGGAGTGAGTCTGGGTTTGGCGGATGTTGGGAGAACGTTACCTGCCCGACTTGATTATGCCAACTGTGAAGTTTGGTGGAGGAGGGATAATGGTATGGGGCTGTTTTTCAGGGTCTGGGCTAAGCCCCTTATCTCCAGTGAAGGGAAATCTTAATGCTTCAGCATACAAAGTCATTTTGGACACTGGTATGCTTCCAACTTTGTGGTAACAGTTTGGAGAAGGCCCTTTTCTATTCCAACATGACTGTGCCCCAGTGCACAAAGCAAGGACTACAAAGACATGGTTTGATGAATTTGGTGTGGAACATCTTGACTGGCCCGCACAGATCCCTGACCTCAACCCCATTAAAAACCTTTGGGATGACCTGGAACAGAGACTGCGAGCCAGGCCTTCTCATCCAACATCAGTGGCTGACCTCATAAATGCTCTACAGAATGAATGGGCACAACCCACAGAAATACTCCATCTTGTGGAAAGCCTTCCAAGAAGAGTGGAAGCTTCTATCGCTGCAAAAGGGGGACCAACTCCATATTAAAGTATATGTATTTAAATACAATGTCATTATAGTCCCTGTTGGTATAATGGTCAAGCGTCCGAATACTTTTGCCCATATATTGTATATTGGGACTGTCCTGCCTAATTTGATACAGTTGGTATGTATGTCTATGTGCTGTGTGTCCCCTCTGTCTTTTCTGTGTTTTTTTGCTTTCAGTAACTTATCTATCATTCAGCTGGGTGTAAATGTGTGTTTTTTTCTATTTTACAGTCATGGGGTAGAAATTAAATAATTAAGACAATCAGCACAGTTCTATTTACTTTCATATAAATAACACATAATGTATTTAAATTGCAGTTGTTTTTTTTATCAAGTTAATAGGGGGTATACTTCAAATCAATAGACTCATATATAACTTTTCACCAGGATGCCAAGATATAGGACATAATACAAATCTCCCAGGGTAAATGAACAAAGATATATTAACAAAAAGCAAAAGTTCCACTGACCACTGCCTCTTCCCTTACTGTAGCTACAACCGAATAGAAGGGCTCTTCATGAGCTGGAATTGATGGGACATGGTATCCCCTAAATCACAAATGGAAACGCAGGGGAGCAGCTTGATCAACTATAGTAAAATGTTATATAAACAAGTGCAAATCAAATGTATTTAGTAGATGACCATTAGATAAACTACAGAAACTGCTTCATTAATATTATTAATATTATGACATAAATATTAATAATATTTAACATTTCAGTTATGTCTTTTCAATGTAAACACTTTAGCAGTAATATTAACTTTTGTCATTCAAATGGTGGTAATAAATCCTCAAAAAAATAACTATGATCAGTATTTGTCATAAAATGTCAAATGACAGAAGGATAATTTTCCATGGAAAAGATGGGATTAGAATAACTCAGACAATTCACAAATCTGCACTTTATGGAAGAATGGGAAAAGAGTGTTCACATAGAATCTCACCAGAACACATGTGGGAGAGCAACATTCCAAGTGGAAGCTTCTATGATGTGATCAGACCAAGAATTATATTTTCTAAACTGCAGGTTTGAAAAAGTGAGGATGTTGCCTGAAGCAACCAATCAGATTCTAGCTGTCATTTTGTAGAATGTACTAAATTAATGACAGCTAGAATCTGATTGGTTGCTATAGGCAACATTTCCACTTTTCAAACCCACAGTTTAGTAAATATACCCCCCCAGATCTAAATCCTGTGAACAATATGCGGTATAATTTGAAAGTTGATATTCACCACTGGTCCCTATCCAACCTTATCAAACTTGATCAGTATTATAAAGGAAAATGAGCAATAAATTGCAGTGCTTGGATGTTCAAAGACACTTGCCCAAGTTACAGCTCTAATTGCAGCTAAATGTGCTTCTATTAAAACAAATAGATGAATAACTATGTAATCAATTATTGTTAATTTGTATTTGTAATTAACAAAACTCTTTACAATTCTTTTTTGTTTCTATCTTACAGAGTACTTTGTGCCGATCGCTAGTAACAATTTTGGAATTAATCTGTTTTAATTTGATGGCTGTCAGAGGTTTTGTGGACTGTCACTGTCATATGACAGCCGAGGAATTAATACAGGACACAGAGGAAATCCGAGAAAGATCAAGAAAAGAAGGAATCCAGGCTCTTGTTTACAGAAAGCACAGGAGAGTTTGAAAGGCTTATTCAACTTTCAGAAGGTGAGGAGAGACGCTGACGCTGAGCTAGTGGTGGAAGCGCTCGGTGCCTGTGTGATTGATGCAAGCTGTGAGGAGACAAGCAGATGCTGACTACAAGGTGGAGATTATCAGTACTGACCAGTGTATTTGGATTTTGCATGAGAGATCGATTTTAAAGGCCTTAATTTGTTCGCGTTGTAGTAAGTACAACTATATGTGGCCAGGATTGGAAGAATCTCTTTGTCCTAAGGATTTTGTTTTATTTAGTCTGTTATAGACTACTTTGCTGTTTATCTCTAAGTGGAACCAGAAGCGCTTGTTAGTTCCCTGTAAGGTTTTTTACATTTTGATATATTTGGGAAATTCAGGTGTACTGCTCTTGGGGTAGCTACAAGCGGCATCTGTTTAGAGCGCCCGTAGATTTTGTTTTATTTTTTTGTTATCTATTTTAATTTGATGATGCAAGAAATGAAAAGGTAAAAAATTACAAAGTGTTTGAATGGGCAGCACGATCAAATTGACCCTAGTCTCTCTCTGTCTGTGTGTGTGTGTGTGTGTGTGTGTGTGTGTGTTAGGGAATTTAGATTGTAAGCTCCAATGGGGCAGGGACTGATGTGAATGAGTTCTCTGTACAGCGCTGCGGAATTAGTGGCGCTATGTAAATAGCTAATGATGATGATGATGATAAATACTATTTACAACAACTGTGCAAACAGGTAAAATGAAAAAGTGAAGTCAGTGACAATGCGTTGTGGAACTAGCTTAGAGACAAATATGGCAATGCCATAAAGTTTTGTGAAAAAAAAAAAAAAACAACATAAACAACAACTGATTGATTTGTTAGGTAAACAGAGCTGTTCTTAAATTTAAGAGAACTATTGAATGAGCACAGATATAGGACCTGATACATGAAGGCATACAAAACGCACATATTTCGGGCATACACGCGTTTTTCAATTACAAGCGGATCTGAAGATACGTCTCTTGATGAATATAGTCCAGGTGCGCTCTGCTCTGACAGACACAATACACTGCAGGATACGTACATTACATTTGGGGAAAATAAAGTCCCATCAGAACAAATAGAAAACAAAATCACTATATAGTCATAAATTAAAATACATTAAAAAAGAAAAAGTTTAATATATATATATATATATATATATATATATATATATATATTTAACCAGGAACTATATTTTTTGAAGGTATCATCAATGTCTACTGTACATAAAATGCATTTTCACAGTTGCTCTGATTGTAGCAGTCATCATTATCACTCGGCACTGACCTGTAGCTGGTGCAAGTAATACGACAGAAATACATGTACCTTACAGGTGCTCAAAGCCTGAATCGGATGCTGCTGCGTGCACTTGACCATGGCACTCCATTACTGTATTTTAACTACGGGCATACACCCCTTCCGCTCCACAATCTCACCATGAAATAGTAAGTTGTCGTAAGTTTTTTTGCTCTCTAAGCTGAATTGCATACACCTGCATTCTCTGTTGTATAGTCCATCTCTGGACATGCGCAGAGCAATTTCACACAAAATACGGCACATATCGGCATTTACGTTCCTTAGTGAATCGAGCCCATACCAGCAGATATGTACTTAGTTTAATACAAGACCAGAGGGCAATTTAGCAAAAGACTAATGTTGACTTTAGGCTTACGGGTATCTACACACGTCTGGCTATCCCTTTAAAACTACGTGAGCAGCAATATGGCTCAAAATAAAATGTAAGCAAAAATGTGCTATCCTTTAATAAACACTACCTTGGATTGTCACAATATTTATAGTGTTACACTACAGGATGTTCTGTGCAGACCCGTCAAGAACTTATATTTCCTTCTCGTAAAATGATCATTCACATTACCAAGCTAAGATGCTGAAAAGAGGCACAATTTTCTTAACCCTTAATCACTTCTCTTTCACCGGTGATGCTTTAGTGTAATTGCTGTACATCAGCACAGTATGACATAATTATATTTTACTTACTCATGATGGGATCATGTTTTAAGAGATATTTTTTAAAGTAATATCTTTTTAATACTCTAAGTGCTCTAAATCCCCACTGTTATGTATGTGCATCAAAGCAGGTTGCATACAGTATCATCATCATCATCATCACCATTTATTTATATAGCGCCACTGATTCCGCAGCGCTGTACAGAGAACTCATTCACATCAGTCCCTGCCCCATTGGAGCTTACAGTCTAAATTCCCTAACATACATACACACACACACACACACACACACACTAGGGTCTATTTTGATATCAGTCAATTAACCTACTAGTATGTTTTTGGAGTGTGGGAGGAAACCGGAGCACCCGGAGGAAACCCACGCAAACACGGAGAGAACATACAAACTCCACACAGATAAGGCCATGGTCGGGAATTGAACTCATGACCCCAGCGCTGTGAGGCAGAAGTGCTAACCACTTAGCCACTGTGCTGCCCACAGTACAGTCTCATTATGGCTTTCTGCATCAGTTTACAGAGAAATGTGTCTAGTTTTCAACGTTGACAAACTGCACAACAAAATTCCTCATTTACTGCATGTTAAATGCAATTCTTACAACTATTGGTATTCTCGTGACTTTACTCATGTATGTTTATTGTAGACTAGTATTGAAAATGGAAAAATCAAATTCACTAACCATGGCATGTTGTGGGTTGAAGTCAAGGGGGAACTCTGCAGTGTCATAGAAAAGTTAGGGTTGAGTCCAGCGGGGCAGCTGTAACTGCTTGCTCCACCTACCATCTACTCTGAGAAGTGCAGAGAGCGGGCCTCTCCTGAGCATACGTGGCCGTTTCATGTACCCACTGCACCTGCGTCTGTCAAAAGAAGACTCGGCTCTTTTCAGAGTCTTGAGGAGTGATGTGTTGGCAGGGGGTGGTCTCCCAGAGGGTCCTCAGAGGGGGATGAAGTGCCAGAATTGGCAGGTCCCCCTCATCTCCAGGCCCCATAGCGGCTGAACTCACAGTAGTTCTGCCTCTGATTGTAGTGCTACAAGGTCCACAGAGACAGTATTTATTACACATGGTTCCTGATTCATCAAGGAAAGTAAGTGCTGACACGTCCCGTATTTTGCGTAAAATTGCACTGCGCATGCCCAGAAAAGGACTATACACCAGTGAACGCAAGTACATCCAGTCCATCTTGCAATGCAAAGGACACTTCCAAGAGCCTACCATTTCCTGGACAAAACGGGGAGGGAATATGCATATGCACGTAAGCAGTGTACAGCAAGAGTGTGCCAAGGCAGAGCTCATGCATATCGGTACCCAGGCCCGGCGCTCCCATTAGGCAACCTTAGGCAGTTGCCTAGGGCGCCGGGACCTGCAGGGCGCCGCTAGATTGTCTAATCTAGTCAGTTGTTCCAAAAAGAGGACGGCAGCGGCCATTACAAAATAGCAACAGGCGCCCCTCCGCCGCTGCACTTCTGTCCCAAACCGCTGTCAGCGGTTTGGGACAGAAGTGCAGCGGCGGAGGGGCGCCTGCTGCTATTTTGTAATGGCCGCCGCCGTCCTCTTCTTTATCTGATATGATGCGCCCTTACATACCTCTCCCGGAGTTAAACATCTGAAATATGACGTTATACCAGGAAGTGCAGAGGGATCTGGGTAATGTAGTTTTATGGTTTCCTCTTCTCCTTTGAAATTTTGCCTAGGGCGCCGATAACGCTAGCACCGGCCCTGTCGGTACCACTTCAAGCTCTGGGCATCTCTCAGCTACATGATTTTCTGCTGTATCACTTGCACCAGCTACAGGTCAGGTGTAAGTGCCCAGTGATGGTGATGATGCTAGAAGATGTGATTCAATCAAAAGCAACTGTAAAAATGTGTTTTATGTACAATAAACATCCTGATAAATGCATTAAAAAAAAATAATGTTTTTTCATTGAAGAGTATACAGGTGTTAATATATTTAATAATATTTTTTTAACCTGTGCATTCTGATGGGACTTTATATATACATATGCATTGTGCACTGCGTTGTGTCTGTCTGTATACAGCAAGTGCCATATAGACAAAGCATACGTAGACCAGTAATTAACTACAGCCCTTTCTTGAGATCCTCTTCTCATTGAATACAGCCGTACCTGCTTGTGTTCACTGTGCGCTCCTTAATGAATCAGGCCCATGATGTGCTTAGATGCACCGGCTCAACTGCAAGATGTCCTGGGAAACTATCTTAAAATATTGGCGACTGTGCAGTCTAAGTGGACTTTGGGGCACTACAATCCCCTTAGTGGTTGTGTTAACTGAACAGAGTATAAGACAAACATTTCCAGGGTCAAATCTATAAAAGCTGGAACTGTCACTGGAAAGTAGGGACTGTTTGCAACTATTCTTTAGTTGAAAGTATTTGTACTTTCATATATCCTTTTTACTCAACCCATTTTATGATATTTTGCTGAGCAGGTGCCTCAGGGAACAAGATTTTGGGGGCAGCCAATGAAAGAATTCATAGCAAAAATGCCAATATTCTTGATGCAAAAGGTAAATTAGTGATATTTAGCTAGATAATAATGTTTAAAAATTACAATGGCTGTATTTTAAAGTAAACACCCCTTTAAATACATATATTAATTTGTATGAGGAATAAGGGAACCAATACACTTGCTGCCTGCGGGAGCAGACTCTATAGACACAGTCCAGCTAACTCTACATCTCCTCTCCCTATCTCTCCCCTCTCTTCTCTCTTGTGTATCTGACTGCCTTTCCACCATCTCCTCTTGGATGTCTTCACGTTTTCTCAAAATTAACATGGTCAAAACCGAGCTCATTGTCTTTCCACCTTCTAGATCTTCATTCCATCTCGATCCCTCTGTCACTGTCAGAAACAGGCGGATGGCTTAAACATACATTTGCAAATGTGTGCAACAAAGACTTTTGCATTTTTATCTACAGTAGAAATGGCAGATCTGTTGCTGGCTATAGCAGTGTGCTGGGGGAAAAAATGTTGTGTGTATGTTCCTTGCAGAAACACTATCATCTCATCTAGGGCCTGAGTCATTAAGGAAGGTAAGGCAAAAAAAGGAGTAAATGTTCTCTGGGACAAACCATGTTACAATGCAAGGGGTGCAAATTAGTTTATTATTTTGTACATCAGTTAAATACTGGCTGTTTTTTCATCTAGCACACAAATACGTAATAGCTTTATTTGTACACTGAAATTTAAAGTTGATCTAGGACATGCCCAACTCCAACTATAAATAGGTCCCCACATTTTACATTTACCTCCCCCTCCAATGCAACGTGGTTTTGCCCAGATACAAAGTTACTACTTTTTTATCCTTTAGTCTCCTTAATGACTCAGGCCCCTACTCTCCACCTCCGCTGACTGTACGTCACCTTCGACTTCTCCCTCTCTTTTACCCCCCACATTCAATCTCTCACCCAATCCTGTCACTTCCAACATCTGTAATCTTCTTCTCACTGGCCTTCCCCTCTCCCACCTCACCCCCCTCAGGTCTATACTCAAAGTGTCTGCAAGACTCATCTTCCTCTCCCACCGCTTCTCTTCTGCCCCCCCTCTCTGCCTCGCCCTTCACTGGCTCCCCTTCCCCTACAGTATCCTTTACAAACTCCTCACCCTCACATACATGGCACTCTCACACTCTACTGCCCCTTACACTTTTAACCTCCTCTGCATTCACAATCCATCCCACTTCCTGCGATTGGCCAATGACCGTCTCCTCTCCTCCACTCTTATTAATTCATCCCACTCCAGAATCCAAGACTTCTCCTGGGCTGCCCCCTCCCCTGTAACAACCTCCCTGGCTCCATCCGACTGTCCCCTAATTTGCGCTCCTTCAAACGGACACTCAAAACTTAACTTTTCCTCAAAGCCTACCAGCCATCCACCTAATCTTCTATCCATACTGAAATACCTTACCCTCTCTTTTCCCCCCTCTCTTGTGTTTGATCTGTAGTGCATCCTGTCTGTTTACCCTCCCTCTAGGATGTAAGCTCTTATGAGCAGGGCGCTCTTCCCTCTTGTTTCTCTGCCTATTCTTCTGCTCCTTCGTCACTATACAAGCTATGTTTGGAGTGCTTGAAATCCTGGTAGTATTTATTTAATGTTTGGTACTGTTTTACTCTGTATGGTCTTATGTCTGTCTCTGTACTGTGTTGTGGAAATTTTGTGGCGCCCTATAAGTAAAGGCTAATAATAATAATAATAATATTTACTATATATTCTGAACAAATATATTATGCAGAACAGAACTGGGATAAATATTCTGTTGCCCTGAGGGTAAAGGTCTTACCTTAGAAAGTGCAATGTGCAGACTGTATACAATGACGAAGACAGAATTTTTCTGTATTAGTTAATATACTGGGTGAAGTGGACTTTAACTCATTATTTTCATTAATTCCTCAACAAAAATTGTTAAACAAAACCATTGTTTACTCATATGAAATCCTTGTAACGTTGGAAAAATATAAAAGCTGTAATGTCAGAAAATAAAACCATTTGGTTGCTGGGAATCAAACATTCGTGATTATTACAAAGTTATTAATTTGGTCTTTCCACTACCACACCTTCTATACACGTACTACTTAAATATTAGTTAATCTGTGGGCTGTGAACTTTATTTAAATAAAAAGGCTGGCAATATCCTCTGGATTCAGAACTGCCTTGTAAGTATAGATCAAAGGATCGTGCTGTAACCTGATACTACACTGTAGGAGCTGAATTGTTAATCACAACCAAGTGACCTTTATAAGTTGCTCTTCACAGCTCTGTACAAAAGTTTGTTTAGAGAATATTATTCATTAGCTGTTTGACCCAGTGCACAGCCATAAACTGACACATGAAAATGGAAACATTAAGGTTCTTGTATGAAAGTACAAAAATGTAGCCGTGTAAAGTCTTTTTTCAGTGCACAAATGCATCTATTTGTCTGCGTAGTTCATAGAAGCACACCCAAATTCCACCATAAGGGCCTGAGTCATTAAGGAAAGTAAGGCAAAAAAAGGAGTACATTTTCTCCAGGATAAACCATGTTACAATGCAAGGGGTGCAAATTAGTTTGTTATTTTTCACATAAGTTAAATACTGGCTGTTATCATGTAGTACACAAATACCTCTTTATTTTTACACTGAAATTTAAAGTTGATCTAGGACATGCCCCAACTTTAAATCTGTCCCCACATTTTCAATTTACCTCTTCCTTCAATGCAACATGGTTTTGCCCAGGTGCAAAGCTACATTTTTTTTATTCTTTTTTCAGGAGAGACTAAGTCAATAACGAGAGCTTCTTAATGACTTAGGCCCAAAAGCTCTGATGATAAATTGGTGAACACATAAACATGGTGGATATAGCCTTGTATATAACCTCATTTATGTCTTATACTAACTATCATCATCATCATCATCGTCATCATTTATTTATATAGCGCCAGCAAATTCCGTAACACTTCCCAATTGGGAACATACAGTAATAAAACAATACTGGGTAATACATAAATACAGAGAGGTAAGAGTGTGGGGCAATGGTTTGATACACAAGGGTAGGTGCTACATCATATTGAATATTTGTCCAGCTAAAATGCAAAGGTTACAAAGTATTTAGTGGGCTGTATGCTCAGTCACACAACTATGTTGGTCAGAGGGTTGTTGTCTTGTATTAGCTGTGTAGAGGGTGGTAGTAGGGTAATCTAGGGAGATAAGAGGGTGGTAGAGGAATATTATAAGCTTGTCTGAAGAGGTGGGTTTTCAGAGAACGTTTGAGAATTTGAACACTAGAGGAAAGTTTTGTGGTGCGAGGGAGTGAATTCCATAAAGTTGGTGCAGCCTGAAAAAAGTCCTGTAACCGAGAATTGGAGGAAGTGATGAGAGTGGAAGAGAGACACAGATCTTGTGCAGCACGGAGGTGTCAAGTTGGGAGATATTTTGAGACAAATGAGGAGATGTATGTCGGTGCAATTTTGCTGATGGCCTTGTAGGTTAGTAGAAGAATTTTATATTGGATTCTTTGAAAAACAGGCAACCAATGTAGAGACTGACAGTGACTCAGCAGATGAAAAACAATTTGCAAGGAAAATCAATCTAGCAGCTGCGTGCAAAATAGTTTGAAGGGGATGGAGTCTGATTTTGGGAAGACCACTAAGGAGGGAATTACAATTGTCGATGCGGGAGATGATGAGTGCATGAATTAAAGTTTTTGTAGTGTCTTGTGTGAGATATGTGCGTATTCTGGAAATGTTTTTTATATGTATGCAAATATAGAATTGATGTGGGGAGCAAAGGATAGTTGCCAGTCAAAGATTAAATCTAGGCAGCTAGCTTGCGGGGTGGGATTTATTGTCATGTTGTCAACAGAATTAGAAATGTCAGGCAGTAAGCTTCTATTGTTGGGTGGGAATATTATTAATTCTGGTTTTGAAAGATTGAGTTTGAGTTGGCGAGAGGACATCCAAGACTAAATAGCAGAAAGACAGTCAGTAACGCGAGACAACACAGATGGTGAAAGATCAGGAGAGGATAGATAGATTTGCATCTGCTTAGAGATGATGCTGAAAACAAAAGGAGCTTATTAGTTTTCCAAGAGAAGTTCTATAGATAGAGAATAGCAGAGGACCTAGGACTGAGCCTTGTGGTACTCCAACTGATAAAGGAAGCAGCGTGGAGGTTGTTCCAGAGAAATTAACACTGAAAGAACAATTAGATAGGTAGGATGAAAACCAGTATAGGACAGTGTCTTGAAGACCTAGGGATTGTAGCGTTTGTATGAGGAGAGAGTGGTCAACAGTGTTGAATGCAGCAGAGAGGTCCAGGAGAATAAGAAGAGAGTAATCACATTTAGTTTTAGCTGTGATCAGATAATTGATAACCTTGGTCAGCGCAGTCTCTGTGGAATGTTAAGAGCAAAAGTCTGACTCAAGAGGATCCAATAGGTTGTCTGCAGAACGGAAATAATTAAGGCGAGTGTAGCCAATTCTCTCAAGAAGTTAGGAGGGGCATGGGAGCTGAGAGATGGGGTGGTAGTTTGAGTGAGAGTGTTTGTCAGAAGGTTTTTTTTAGAATAGGAGTAATCACTGCATGCTTGAATAGTTATGGAAATATACCAGTAGAAAGAGAGAGATTGCAGATTTTAGTTAAAAGTAGAATGAGCACACAAGACAAGAACCTACCAATTTGTGTGGGTATGGGATCAAGAGGAAAGGAGGTAGAGTAGGAAGATAAGAAGAGAGTTGAAACTTCCTCTTTATTTGTGGGATCAAATGAAGAGACAGTGTCAGAGGATGCTGGGAAGGAATTGAGCTGAGATTATACCATTTCAAATCTGATCTTATCAGTCTTGTCCTTGAAATAGGAAACAAGATCTTGGGCACTGATTGTAGTCAGAGGGTTTGGGGTGGGAGCATTGACAAGAGATTTAATTGTGTTAAAAAGGCGTTTGGGGTTAGAAGCCTGAGCATAGATGAGAGATTGGTAGTATGCTTTTTTTTAGCAGGGCCAGAGCATTTCTATAGGAGTGGTAGATAGTAGTATATGCTCTAAAATCATCAGAGCCGTAACTAGGGTGGTGCGGGCGGTGCCGTCGCCCAGGGCGCAAGCCTGAGGGAGGCCAGCAGCCGCCCGCTACCTTCCCCTCTGTGGCACATAGTAAAAAAAAAAATATATAAAAAAATATATAAAAAAAAAATTGTGGCATTTACCCCATGGAGTCATAAATGTCATTTATCTTTCTCAGTTTGTGACGTGCAGACCACTGTGGGTCTGATTCATCTTCCAACGCAATGTGAACACAATTTATGTGTTTTCTTGTTTTCTGGTTCTGTTGTACTAAGCATTTAAGCTGTCTGTCCTTTCTTCAAGAATAATGTAAAATCCTATGTTGCTGGGGGACATCTGCCTCACAGGATGGTGCCATAGTGGGCTACCTTGAGCTGGGGCACTGGGCAAGCTGCATTTTGTTTCCTTTAAAATGTTCCTAATAGGCTGTTGAGTGAAGTCTTGCCCCCTGGGCTAACAATTGCCAGCCCTTACCTGTATGTTGTCCCCACAAGTGGCTCTACCAGGATGCATAAGATAATGATGCGAGACAATGTATAATTATATGTTTTTGTCACATTTTATCCTTAGTATTATAAGTTCAGTTTTATTGATTTAGGACCCTCCTATGTGCTTGATTATGGTATGTACACAAGTACAAACTGTTTGACCTCTGTCTCCCCTCTCTCCCCCCCTCCCTCTCTCTAACTCTCTCTCTCTCTCCCCCCCTCTCTCTCTCCCCCCCCTCTCTCTCTCTCTCCCCTCTCTCTCTCTCCCTCTCTCTCCCCCCCTCTCTCTCTCCCCCCTCTTTCTCTCCCTCTCTCTCCCCCCTCTCTCTCTCTCTCTCGCTCCCCTCTCTCTCTCCTCCCTCTCTCTCTCTCCCCCCTGTCTCTCTCTCCCCTCCTCTTGCTCTTTCCCTCTCTCTCCCACCCCCCTCTCTCTCTCTCCCATCTCTCTCTCTCTCCCCCCTCTCTCTCCCCTCTCTCCCCCTTCCCTCTCTCTAACTCTCTCCCCCGCTCTCTCTCTCTCGCCCCTCTCTCTCTCTCTGCCCCCTCTCTCTCCCCTCTCTCCCCCCTCTCTCTCTCTCTCCCCCCTCCCTCTCTCTAACTCTCTCTCTCCCCCTCTCTCCCCTCTCTCTCCCCTCTCTCTCCCCCCTCTCTCTCTCCCCCCTCCCTCTCTCTAACTCTCTCTATCCCCCTCTCTCTCTCCCCTCCCTCTCTCTCCCCCCTCTCTCTCTCCCCTCCCTCTCTCTTCCCCCTCTCTCTCTCCCCTCCCTCTCTCCCCCCCTCTCTCTCTCTCTCTCCCCCCTCTTTCTCTCCCTCTCTCTCCCCCTCTCTCTCTCTCCCCCCTCTCTCTCCCCTCTCTCCCCCTTCCCTCTCTCTTACTCTCTCCCCCGCTCTCTCTCTCTCCCTCTCTCTCTCGCCCCTCTCTCTCTCCCTGCCCCCTTTCTCTCCCCTCTCTCCCCCCTCTCTCTCTCTCTCTCTCTCTCTCTCTCTCTCTCTCTCCCCCCTCCCTCTCTCTAACTCTCTCTCTCCCCCCTCTCTCTCTCCCCTCTCTCTCCCCCTCTCTCTCCCCCCTCTCTCCCCCCTCCCTCTCTCTAACTCTCTCTCTCCCCCCTCTCTCTCTCCCCTCCCTCTCTCTCCCCCCTCTCTCTCTCCTCCCTCTCTCTCTCCCCCCCTCTCTCTCTCCCCCCCTCTCTCTCTCTCCCATCTCTCTCTCTCTCCCCCCCTCTCTCTCCCCTCTCTCCCCCTTCCCTCTCTCTAACTCTCTCCCCCGCTCTCTCTCTCTCCCTCTCTCTCTCGCCCCTCTCTCTCTCTCTGCCCCCTCTCTCTCCCCTCTCTCCCCCTCTCTCTCTCTCTCCCCCCTCCCTCTCTCTAACTCTCTCTCTCCCCCTCTCTCCCCTCTCTCTCCCCCTCTCTCTCCCCCCTCTCTCTCTCCCCCCTCCCTCTCTCTAACTCTCTCTATCCCCCTCTCTCTCTCCCCCTTCCCTCTCTCTCCCCCCTCTCTCTCTCCCCTCCCTCTCTCTTCCCCCTCTCTCTCTCCCCTCCCTCTCTCCCCCCCTCTCTCTCTCTCTCCCCCCTCTTTCTCTCCCTCTCTCTCCCCCTCTCTCTCTCTCCCCCCTCTCTCTCCCCTCTCTCCCCCTTCCCTCTCTCTTACTCTCTCCCCCGCTCTCTCTCTCTCGCCCCTCTCTCTCTCCCTGCCCCCTCTCTCTCCCCTCTCTCCCCCCTCTCTCTCTCTCTCTCTCTCTCCCCCTCCCTCTCTCTAACTCTCTCTCTCCCCCCTCTCTCTCTCCCCTCTCTCTCCCCCTCTCTCTCCCCCCTCTCTCCCCCCTCCCTCTCTCTAACTCTCTCTCTCCCCCCTCTCTCTCTCCCCTCCCTCTCTCTCCCCCCTCTCTCTCTCCTCCCTCTCTCTCTCCCCCCCTCTCTCTCTCCCCTCCTCTCGCTCTCTCCCTCTCTTTCTCCCCCCTCTCTCTCCCCCCTCTCTCTCTCTCTCCCCCTCTCTCTCCCCTCTCTCTCCCTTCCCTCTCTCTAACTCTCTCCCCCGCTCTCTCTCTCTCCCTCTCTCTCTCGCCCCTCTCTCTCTCTCTGCCCCATCTCTCTCCCCCATCTCTCTCTCTCTCTCTCTCTCTCTCCCTCCCCCCTCCCTCTCTCTAACTGTCTCTCTCCCCCCCTCTCTCTCTCTCCCCTCTCTCTCATCCTCTTTTTCCCCCCTCTCTCTCTCCCCCACCCTCTCTCTAACTCTCTCTCTCCCCCCTCTCTCTCCCCCTCTCTCTCTCCCCTCCCTCTCTCACCCCCCCTCTCTCTCTCTCTCTCCCCCTCCCCCCTCCCTCTCTCCCCCTCCCCCCTCCCTCTCTCTGTCTCTCCCCCCCCTCCCTCCCTCTCTCTAACTCTCTCTCTCTCTCGTTTAAACACACCTGTTAGATTACACGTGTTTGTTAGATCCCTGGTTTTTAAATCATATTTGATTATATGAAGCAAATTGATAATATTAAAAGGATTTCAACTACATCTTCCGCAATGTTTGTTTGAAAGACAAGGATAAGACATGACAATTTTTGACACAATATATTAAAGTAACTTAAACCTACACATACTGCAGTCTTTTAGTTACATTGAGGCATTATACGAATAAGACAGACAAAGTAGTATTACAATTCGAATTAAATATATGTCAACCCCCCCTTAAATTCATGCCCAGTACAGTTTATGTAAAATAAATATATACTTTGTCTTCTACATAAAACAACTAAACTTATGAATTTCTTACGCACTGCTGTACAGAGAATTCATTTACATCAGTCCCTTCCCCAATGGGGCTTACAGTCTATATTCCTTAACATACACACACACACTTTTGCTGTTCTTATTTGAGTATTAAGTGTATAAAATATTAGAATACCTATTGCTATATATTTTTTGCATACTTTAAATGGTCATTAGGCCAGAGAGCCGGTTGTTAATTTATTGGAATCCCACCACTGTGTGTGTATATATATATATATATATATATATATATATATATATATATATATATATATGTATATATATATATAAAAGAATTCTTTCAGTAAAGTGCTAGCCACACCCAGATATTAGGTTGACCACACCCACTTGTCAAATGCCACTCCCACTTAGATGGGGGGCGCCGGTGCCCTGTCTCGCCCAGGGCACTACAATGTCTAGTTACGGCACTGAAAATCATTAGCGGTACAAGATTTACGCCAGTGATGTTCAGCTTTACGAGAAAGTTTTTGTAAATTTCATGTTAATTTAGTGTGCCACGGTTGAGGACTAGGGTGTAAATGTTTCATACCCCGGTTTTTGCAACTCTCGGGAGATCGGCGTCTTCGCAGCTTAAATTTAAAGCGGCGCTGCCTTGTAAGTTTCCCTGTACTTACAAATAATTTAATACATAAATGAGGGTAAACCAAGTATTTTAGGAGAAAAATGTAAAAGTTTAAATAAATGAATGGACTGGTCCTAAAGAGGTCCTACCCTGAACTGTCATGGGAGTTTTCTACTCTTTCCTTCATACACGTCATCCAGAGTATTTGTTAAAGCACAAACATAAATGCAGAATAATTTATGGGGGTTTACAAAGACTGTAAAGATGGCATGCACTGGGCAGCATGCACTGGGAGGTGTGCACTGAGCAGCATGCACTGGGAGGTGTGCAGTGAGCAGCATGCACTGGGAGGTGTGCACTGGGCAGCATGCACTGGGAGGTGTGCACTGGGCAGCATGCACTGGGAGGTGTGCACTGGGCAGCATGCACTGGAAGGTGTGCACTGGGCAGCATGCACTAGGAGACATAAACCTGGCGGCATGCACTGGAGGTATGCACTGAGCTGCATGCATTGGGAAGCGTGCACTGTACCACATGCACTGGGAGGTATGTACTGGGCGGCATGCACTGAGTAGCATGCACTGGCAGCATAAACCAGGCGGCATGCACTGGGAGGTATGCACTGGGTGGCATGCACTGGGAGGTATGCACTGGGCGGCATGCACTGGAGGTATGCACTGGGGTGCATGCACTGAGCGGCATGCACTGTTAGGCGTGCACTGGGAGACATGCACTGAGAGACATGCACCAGACGCGGTAGGTGGAGGTGCAGTTATACAACAAAAAGGTACATTGGTCTGAACTATTTGCAGTTTTTTAAATAACCCGACTTTGTGAACATTTGCAGTTCTTAAGACTACTCCATTACTTACAGAACATCTTTGCCTATTACACCTACTCCTAAATTATTTCTATAATCTTAAAAGATTTTATTTGTCTTAATGTTCTATTTTTACAATGATATTAATAGAATAAGGACCCATTATATACAACATAAAGCTCAGGGAATATAATATAAGTGTCCACAGGCTTGTTTCTACCATGGGGCAAAGTGAGAACTATGCCTAAGGCAACTAAGGCAGCATAATTATAGGGGGGGAGAGGTGAGGTTTTTCCCTCACTTCCCAGCCCCCTGCACTTCCCAGTACCCATGCTGACCACAGCCTCATCATGATGTCAAGAGTAACAGTCACAGTCACACAAGCTACTTCGTGCTTCCTCCTACAATCACTATACGAGGGGCACAATGACCTACCGTACGAGTGGAGGACATAAGGCGGACGGTGAATACCTCCTTTACCCCTTAGTCACTGTGATATTTATACAGTGATAGTTGAAGTAAACACTCAATACACAGCTGATGTCTCCAAAAGGTGCTGTCAATATGATGAAGGAGCTGGTAAGACAGTAATGGTATTATTATTATTATTATTATTATTATTATTATTAATAATAATAACATTAACATCTATTTATATACAGTATTTAGTGCCAGCATACCCAGTAGAGCTTTACAATTTTTGGGCAATCACAGTAATAAAGCAGGACTGGGCATTAACAGACAGACAAAGCGGTAAGAGGGTCCAGCTCGCCAGCTATTGATAAGGTACAAGGGCTTGGAGGGAAGTGGTGGCTGCAGGTCAGCATCAGCCGGTACAGGTGTCACATTACCCCTGATATTATTATTTGAGCTGTACATAGAACATATAATCATATACAACATTTCTTGTTAAGTTGCAAGAAAATGCTCCTTCAATTTTGGACATATTTGCTCTTAGTGGTGGAGTGTCCTCATTACTAGTTCATGATATCTGTCTGGTTATATTGTACCCCATCCGTAGCTGATGGTAAGTGAGATAAGTGAGGGCGGCCCTATATATAAAGGGAGCACGCTCGATATAACAACAAAACAATAATCAGAACCAATATAGTAAAATGTTTGCATATGGAGAAGGGTTCATATTTATTTATAGCAGAAATATATGTGATTTTATTATCTCCCCTTCCCTATCTCACCTCTATATCGACAGGACTCATTAGAAATGAGTAAAATAGCTATACGGCAGAACGGGCCATATCACGTAGGTGCAATAATCCGGTTATACAACCTTCAAGTTACGTCATTGTTTCACCATTCCGCAGACTGCCCTATTGCATTGTATTTGTAAATATGCATTTCTGCTGAATTTATAATAGCTGGGATGATGGTAAATTTGTTCTGTTGGGAAAGGACTGGGAACATTTAAGGTCAAATTCTGCAGGCAAAATGTGCACAATTTCACAGCTAACTGCAGATCAAGGCAAAAATTTAACAGTTTTGGAAATTTCATTCATCCATACTACTCACCCCTGTGATGCAATCCTTCAAATGAAAAAGAATAACTCTGCAGCTGGTCACATCATTACTCCTAAGAACTTGATAATGTTAATTTATTAAATATTAGTGTGTGGCTAGTCCATTGTTTAACACATGCACTCGTGCTTTCTGTATCATTTCACCTATTCTTGTTAGAATGTAAGCTCTTGCAAACAGGGTCCTGACTCCATTCGTCTCATTTTACATTCCTGTACTGTAATCATAGCACTATGAAATGCATGGGTGCTTAATAATAATAATAATAATAATAATAATAATAGTAATAATAATAATAATAATAATAATAATAAAGTAAATATATTTACTATATAATTATCTGATTAAACAAATTAGCTAAAAGTGAAGTGTAAAATGAATTTAGATATTTTAAACTGATTTAGATGCTGAGCCGAAAACCTGTTTCACGAAACAGATTGGATACATATATGATAGTTATTCTTAATATGGTTGTCTAACACTCTACCAGGAGAGGGCAGCAAAAAGCTAGATATTCAGGGTAATCCTATCCTAATTCAAAAAACAGATCACACAAGCGCAGCTACACGTCTCAGAACGCCAAGGTCAATGTATGACTTATTGCAATGCCTGAGATTAGGTATTATTTTGGGATCATGTGACGCAGAAGGAGTCAAGGTAGGTGCAGGGAATAATCTGGGGTCGTTTAAAGACAAGGGTGCATCTTTTCCTTCTAAGGGACACAGTTTTAGTGCAATACACAGCAAGTGTCTGAAAGATTTGAGGTCCTCAGTTTGATTTGATGTTGCTCGTCCTCCCGCTGTGAGATGGATGCTGAGAGGAGGGGCACAGGTTTAAAAGACAGGGGATAAGGCACATGATCTGTCAGATGCTATTGCTGTGTTAAATCTAATGCCTGCTTGCTGTATGAATGCAGCGCCCGGCTCTCCAGCACTCTGCCACCGGATAACATGCTTTGGACTTCTACAAGTGCTGCCCTTAAATTGGGACTTTTGACCCTCGATCCTCCAGCTATGGGAATCCCCGCAGGCAGCTCCCCAGGTCTATTTGCTTCTCTCTTGCCGTGAGCTGTGAAGGGTAACAGGACACATTCCGATAAAGGCTAATCTGTGTGACAAATCTATGGATGACATAGAACAAGTCGCGTGATCTTGTTAGAAAGGAAGGAAATGGTCGTCCTTACAGTAGTAGGATATCTTTATATGTACAGATAAATAGGACAGTCTCATCGGGGTGCTGGTCGGATGGCAGTGTCTTTATGTGACTGTGGGAAGTGATGGAAAGGACATGGTGCATTAATTATGGACTGACCTTCTGAATTAAGGTCTGAGATGATCTGGACCAGTTTGACCCATTCTTCTCTGTACGTGTTATGTGTATTGCTCTTGCATGCAATGTAGTGTGTGTGTGTGTGTGTGTGTATGTGTGTGTGTGTGTATGTTTGTGTGTGCATATGTGTGTGTGCAATGTAGTGTGTGCAATGTAGAGTGTGTGTATGTGTGCAATGTAGTGTGTGTGTATATGTGTTGTGTGTGTGTATGTGTTGTGTGTGTGTATGTATGTGTGTTGTGTGTAAATGTGTGTTGTGTGTGTAAATATGTGTGTATATGTGTTGTGTGTATGTGTGTGTATATGTGTTGTGTGTGTATATGTGTTTATGTGTGTGTATGTGTTTGCATATGTGTGTGTGTGTATATGTGTTGTGTGTGTATGTGTATGTGTTTGTATGTGTGTGTGTGTTGTGTATGTGTGTGTGTGTATATGTGTTATGTTTGTGTGTTGCACGGTTCTTTAGGGACGAATGACTTTTAGGTTGTTTCTTCTGCTTTGTCCCATGCAGTGACAGTCTTTCCATGTCACACAGTGTATATAATGTCTTGGTGATGGTGTCACTGCATACTGTAGTGTGTGTTCTGAGGTTGTCCCTCTCCTAGGACAGACCTGAATCACACCAGTCTGTTCTGGAGATGGCTTGTCTTGTTATGGATGCTAAGAGACTGCAGTGCTGTGCTTTGTATACAGAACAAGTTTGAGATCTGGATGGGAGGAGTACAGTAGTAGGTACAGTCAGTGAAGTATAAGCTATCATCGTGATACTTTAAAGAAGGGGTTAATTTTACTCTCCGCCCTTAAACAGGCTGATCTCCAAGAGCCAAACCCACCTGCCGTGGTTTGAGTGAGATGGAGTTGGTGGGACCCTATAAAGCGCCCAAGAAAAATCCTGGTGGCTGACACTCACTCACTGGCACCCAAAGAAGGGACTTGTCCAGCAGGAGGTGCTGACATCAGAATATCATGGCACACTCATGGGGATATGGTCCTGACAATGGTGAGTGATGGGGACATGTGTCCTCCTTCTTCAGACCTACATTGAAGTCTCACTTATCGAAACAGGTCTTAAGATGTTGACTGATGACAAATTGATTTATTTATTTGCAGAACTAGAAAAAAAAGTGTTCCTTGGGTTTGGACAAGAGAGCGTAGATATATATATTTTTAAACATAAGACTTAGTACATTTTCTATTTTTGAATTCTGCAACATTATACCTAGTCAATGTTAGTATCGGTTTTCAAGACTGCCCTCTCACCATAAATAGAGTGGTCTGTTTTATTCATTGCAGTGGATTGCCTTTTCATTAACTTGGAGAGTTTCCCTGTAGACTGCAGCAGTGAGGATAGAAATTAAACTAATTGCATCTGCAAATGTTTCAGTATACAGATCATTTCTATGACACATTATTTATCTGCCCAATGCTGTACTGCTGTAAACAATGACATATTTGACACAATTGCTAAGCACTTCTCTAAAACACTTCCATTATATACCAAATTGGCATTTTGCCCCCTAGAAAACCGCATAGGGTGAACTGGATTCTTTTTCCTAAAGTTTGTGACTTATTCTTTTTTTTAACTTGTGAGTAATTAAAGAAAAAAAACATTTACAGTTTGCAAAGATATCCATATATCTTGAATGACCTTGAAATGACAAGATTGATGAAATTATAAGTTAACATTTAAAGCATCTTTTCATACTTCCTATTTGCAGCTTACTTTCTGAATTATTTTGAATTAATAATTGGTACCTGTGATCTAGTCATCCAGTAACAGAGCCTTCCCAGAGCAGATTTTTTTCTATGTGGCAAAGTGTAAGAATGTTTTCTGAAGGGGTTAATGTTGTGGTAAGGATTGTTCCGCACAGCACTCCTGCAAATTCAATATTAACTTTAAAAAAGCTACTGATTAAACTTTGTGTCATCTTGCAAAATGCGAGCGCTTTCACTGAATGTTGACCTTGAAACACCTCGTCAGCCCTTGCAGTATGTGGCTCGTTTGTAATTATGATTATAACGCTATAGTGAAAAATAAGAATTTCAAAGCGAAATTAAGGGAATACCTACATTTTCATTGATAAGTAAGATTATAATTGTAAATACTCTGAATCTGATGTAATATAAATGTAACCGTTTGTACTCAGAGAGAATATGTTTATCATACTATAACGTAAATACTTTGTCTTTTTTCGTAGGGCCCAACACTTGGCATAATTCCTTCCCAATTGCTCTGCAAGATCACCAGTCTCCTATTGATATTAAAACAAGCGAAGTCAAGCACGACTCATCACTTAAACCTTTGAGCATTAGCTACGATCCATCAACTGCAAAAGCCATCTTAAATAATGGCCATGCCTTTAATGTGGAGTTTGATGATGCTGAAGACAAATCAGGTCAGTTATTAATAGAATGGCATTGGTCATTTACTGGTCCTTGACCTCTGTTGGCTTTTAAAGGTTATAAATAGCCAAGAGGACTTTGTAATGATCCTTCCACTATAATCTGGATTTTCCATTTTTCAGTAGAACTCCACATGTGGTTTACTGAGAATATTGATATCCTTCTCTCATGAGGCACTAGCATTGTGCTGAGTGATCTTTGATTCATATCCTTCATGTTGTATGTACTTGTATATTATACCCATGCCAAACTTAGGCTCAGTGGTTACAGGTGAACACATTTCAAGGTTGCTGTTGGCCTGTGTGCAAAATATATGTTGTGTAAATATGTACTGTAAATTTCCCAGTAGTTAACATTATCAGAATCAAAGCAATAAAAAAAGAAATGTTATATAAAAAAACAGGTACATATTTGTTACATATAGCATATAAATATTTTTCCTGAACAGTTAAACACCTGTCCTTGTGCTAACTGTCAAAGTACTGTTCTGATGATGCATCTAGTTCCTGTTTTAGCAAGTTACTGAGCCACATCAAAAATCTTTTCTGTTGTTGACATGTAGACATACGAATGCAGTTGATGTTTATTAAACCCTTTAGTATTTGTTAAAATGTAAACATATTTTTGTTGTTTATGCTAATGTAATAATGTTTATATACTTGTCTTACATAATATTTACCGTGTATCCTTTACATGTTTTGTGTATATAGATACAAATTATAATAAAGTTGGAATTCTCATGTAAACAGATAAATCATTTCATTATATGCTTTAGTTATCCAAAAAAAAAAAAGTGAGTCAGTTCATTTACTCTGGTTGCAATGTCATGGTTGGGGTTATTGACAGAGAGTACACCCAGAATTGATGCACACTGACAGTAGTCAAAGCCAATCTATAAGGTCATTATCCACTACCTTGGTGCTCACAGTTTCAAGGTGAAAGTTGATTGCATTAAGGGAATTCACGTAGATAATATTTTTCTTTCTATTTGTGCACATTGACGCACCATATCACACATTCCTCTGTGCTTAAATTAAACGCAGTATTTAAACTAAAGGCGAAAATATGATTATTATGTGTTTATTGCTAAACATTAATTGCATGTCACTGTGTAATGGGGTCGTGATAATAACTAGATAGATGAAAAGACCCTGTTGCGAGCAATAAATTAAGTAGTTTATTATGGTGCTCATTTAATTTCCTCTGCTGGTGATTTTATAGCTAAAACACTGTGAAGGTGGTGAATGGACAAGTTACTGCGTGATAAAGGGTGATTGGATTCAGGACTCTATAATAGAAGCTTTGCCATAGTGTTCCTCCCTTCAGTGTGTTAGTTATTTAAGTGCACTTTAGAGCAATGTAGTCCAGGATTTATCCTGGAAAGTTCTGCATATGTGACATAAATACAGGTCCAGACACATTAAAAAGATAA
Organism: Mixophyes fleayi; assembly: GCF_038048845.1. Classification (NCBI taxonomy): domain Eukaryota; kingdom Metazoa; phylum Chordata; class Amphibia; order Anura; family Limnodynastidae; genus Mixophyes; species Mixophyes fleayi. The sequence continues at coordinate 241,654,633 of NC_134406.1, forward strand.
GTTTATTTTGAATATGGGGATTATAAAGCCAGCAGGAGTCACAAAAAATAATTAGAAATTCACACCCTTCCCATTACTTACACAGTTCTCCTAGCTGTGTATTTAGTGTACAATGTACTTTGCAGATCACACTAGGTCAGGATTAATAGGTAACATATTATTTATTTTCTGTATGCTATACATATATGAAAATTCTATTTAAAAAAAATAATTAGATGTATTATGGCATGATAAATGCTGTGCTTACCCGTGTGATAGTTCCCATTCAGGAGCAAGGGCAGGGTTTTGCCAGGAGAGATTGCAACTTTGCCCTTCCTCAAAGTAGTTATATTCTATGTATGGAAGTACATTATAATGTAAGTTGTATATAGCAAACATTGTATAAAAGTCTCACTCAAGATAAGTTTATAAATCACACTACCCAGCAAAAGATGTCAGTGACATTGGGATTTTTTTCATACTTTAGGTAATAATCCTGGTTTGGCGGAGGTTTACGGACACCTGCAACCTCCCCCTGATCCCCCTGCTTTTCCTATGCCAATTTAGTGCACCGTTTATATGTGCAACGCCCCTCACCCTTGAAAGATCTGCATGTGTCCTTGGCATTAACTTAATGGGCTATATTGTGAACTTCAAACGTACACATAAAGATTGTGTTGTAAAATAAATGTACTTACGTGTACATTAAGCCACACATATCTCCAGATACGTCCAACTCCAAAACTGCAGCATTTCTGTGTCAGGTTTACACCTGGTTCTCAAATGTGTGTAGATACACACCTACCGATAGCAATCAGATGCAACGTGACAGTGTTAGTAGTACATGCATAAGCGGCAGTATCCTATTTGTGCACAAGATAATGTGACGAAGTATGAAATACATAAGACAGAATACTGTGCAGTACAGAAATATTCATGTCACAAAGATTGATGTATGCCCAACTCTAAATGATGAGAGTGACAGTGTGCTTCCGCCTTCACATGAGTTTATTTATTGGTTTGTACCACAACCCCCCACAACTTTTACTATATATACATATATATATATCTATATCTATCATAACTTATCCATCGGGCTTGTTTCTGTAAGGCCATCCATGCATTATACCATCAGGAGCAGTGTGTTACTGTGCTCTCACAGTACGCTCCTGCCACTTGACCCACAAGCGGTGTGCAATATGGGCACATGAGTAAGTGGACACATTGGATGAGATTGTTTGGCACTTGGGCTTAGCAGTTGGGTCACTATATTATGGAAACTTTATCAGACTTTTATCTAATAATGATGCCATCCAACCGTATACACACTACAATATTGAGGTAAATGCCTGATATGGCTGCAGATATCACAGCATGTGTATCCAGGATTAACTCTCCCTTGAACAAGTTTTTATCCAGAGTGGGTCTTTATGTCATAGTCCCTGGCAGCAACCACAGCATCCTGTCAACACATGGACCAGTATCATCATCATCATTCATCATCATCATCACCATTTATTTATATAGCGCCACTGATTGGGCAGCGCTGTACAGAGAACCCATTCACATCAGTCCCTGCCCCATTGGAGCTTACAGTCTAAATTCCCTAACACACACACACAGACAGACAGAGAGAGAGAGAGAGAGAGAGAGAGAGACTAGGGTAAATTTTTGATAGCAGCTACTAACCTACTAGTATAATTTTGGAGTGTGGGAGGAAACCAGAGCACCCGGAGGAAACCCACGCATACACAGGGAGAACATACAAACGCCACACAGATAAAGCTATGGTCTGGAATTGAACTCATGACCCCAGTGTTGTGAGGCAGAAGTGCTATCCACTTCGCCACCGTGCTGCACGTCTTACCAGTTATGCTACAGGGTACAAGATATAGTGTCACATTTAATGAACTTGTTTTTTAGGGTCAGAGCTCCTTTAATAATACAAATAACTCACTAATTTTGGATTTCCAGTGTAATAATCTGTGACAATGTTATCAATTGTACGGGCTGTACCCCTGGCTTTCATTGTTTATATATTCACCCCCTTCCCGCTCCCCTCCTTTTATATTTGCCTGTGACTTTGCCTGCCTCTTAACAAAGCAACTCTTGTCTGTTTATTTAACATTGTTATCCAGTTGTCAACACACGATCCATCAAACAGCGTTAGATCTGGTGCAGTGCTAGAAAAACGTCTGTGAAACATTTACTGATTCATGGTGTTTGTCATTTTTATTTTCATTAATTTTTTATATACTTTATTTCACATTCATTTAATTAATTCGCTTTTAGGTTAACTGGCTTTATTGATATTCAGACCAAGTAAAAGTCACATAACATAAATCAAGTATGAGAACCAGGAAGGGGAGAGGGTGCAGGGGCGAACGCAGGATTTATAAGGGGGTGTTTCCGCCCCCCCGGAAAAAAAAAAAATATTGCGAGAGGGAGCTGCTGCTCCATTTCGGTGAGTCCGAATTCTACAGCAGCTGCGGCGCTGTCAAGCAGCATCCGCGGCAGTGTTGTATTATACTACAATACAGCATTGCCGCGGACCCTTCTTTGACAGCGCCGCGGCTGCTGTACAGTACCGTTGGTTCGCGGAGGGGAGGGGTTTCTGGAGAACCAGAAACCCCCCCTGCGTGCGCCACTGGGGTGGTCTAAAATCATTCTTAACGACCTGACCCCAAATTGTCTCACTCTGCTTTGCCTACATATTATCCAGTGGCAATAACTTGAGTTATTTAGTTCTATATATAAAAATTAATACATGCATACATTTCCAATCAGAGTCTGTCTACTTTCAATGTCCTCCAAACTGCTATGCCTATATATATATATATATATATATATATATATATATATATATATATATATATATGTATATACATATATATATATATATATATATATATATATATATATATATTCACAGTCATTTGGTCATTTGGCTAGCATTCTATCAAGGAATAGGTAAAAGTTAATGCACACTGTTGCCAAGTACAGAAGATTGCTTTTTTTACGGTCAGAAAATTGCTTTTTAATGGTTCCTTCATAATATTATTTTAATTGCATTTAACTTAAACTGCAAAATAATGATATTGTTTTCCTACAATTAAATTATTGCTTCGCTATGTAGTATTATTGAACAAGCTAATGGCATCTGTATAAAGAGTCAAATTTCTTGCAGCTTAAAATGGAAAGGAATAGACAAGATGTAGCGTTGTACTAATTAGCAGATATTTTCCTTTACTCCAGGTTAACTCTGTTCGTGCTGTTGTTGTATTGTTTGTCCTGTAGGTATTGCTTAAATGTGTTGTATGCTTCTGCAGAGTGTAGTGATCCTGTCCTAGAACTTGCTGCTAGGAATGGTTTAGAAATTCTGACAAATTACGGCATTGCTGTTAAAGAAACATTGTTACATTGTTATTATTATTATTATTATTATTATTATTATTATTATTATTATCATCATTATTTCTGAATTATCATCTTCTACAGCAGAGTATACTGATTTTAAAGACTATTATTTTTATTAACATTTATTTATATAGCACCAACATGCTTCACAGCACTTTACAATTGGGAACAAGTTACTATTTAACAATCTTCTTCATGATAAACAGTAGAGGGTTAAATTTATGTCTGACATATGCTTTGTTTAAACGTTTTTATTGATCATTTACAATAAGTAAAAATATTTTTTGTATTCTGGCACCTGGTTTAATGCTGTGCATCTATGACTGTGCAAGCCTACAGCATGAATGCATTTGAAATGACTTTTCCCTGTAAGATGGGGGGATACAGGGGATATTGTCAAAATGTCTACATTCAAAATGTCCGCACCAGAATGATGGACAGTGATAATGTCTACACTGATATAATGTCGACCCACAAAATGTCTACATGTTCATAATATTTACAACATTTAAAATGTCGACATACATAATACCTACCTATTCAAAATGTTGATATGTGGAATGTGTACACGCTGTCATAATGTCTACATTCAAAACGTTGACATAAATATATAGATATAAACAAAAAAAACGATATGTCACCCCCCCCCTCCCCCCAAACAGCTTAACCAATCAAGCCCCCCTCTCCTTGGTTAACCAGCACCATGCTGATAGCACTAGGACTCTTCCCAAACTCCTGGACCGGTGGGTGTGGGGTAATATTAATTGTTTAAATAAATCCATTTTGTCTCTGGTGCACTACAGGTCTCAGCATGCCCAAGCCACTTATGATGGCACTTGGGAAACCACAGAAAATGTAAATTAAACAGAGACACAAGTGTGTCTACTGCTATTCAATGCAGTTACTTTTATTTTGACCTCTATACTACAGTGAGTATTCTAGTAACATCTATACAATATAGAGCTATATGTTGACCTATAAACAATCAAGACAGCAGTCTACTGACTAATATATATATATATATATATATATATATATATATATATATATATATATTGCACATAATGTTCTAGTGATATCTATATACTTTAAAGATTATTATAGAATTATTATACAATTCAGGGAGCATTCTAGTGCCATCTATACAATGCACAGATTATTCTAGAGCTTTCTATACAATACAGAGTAAATTATAGTGTTATCTATTCAATACAGAGTGTGAATTTTAATGACGATATAGAATATAGAGAGCATCTTATTAATGTATAATAGAGAGAACATTCTAGGGACCACTATCCAATACAGGGGGATTTTATTACTGATATATAATACCTACAGCACCTTAATCAACAATAAACAATACAGAGAGTATTTAAATACTATACGATACAGAAACATTCTAGTGATCTTTATACATACAGAGTGCACTCTAGTGACCTATGTGCAATACATAGATCATCTTATCTAAACAATAAATATTGCAGAGAACATTTTAGTGACCAATATACAATACAGAAAGCATCTTAATAATCAATATGTAAAACAAAAATGAATCTTATTAAACAGTAGGCAAAACAGAGGGCATTCTAGTGACCTCTAGTCAAAACAAAACACATGTTAGTTACCAACCCTGTTGTGGGGGGCACTATAAAATGCAGACCACCTAATCTCTAGTGGCTTTACAATGCAAGCCCCTAAATCTCTGTTGGCTTTATAATGCAGACCACACGTGGCTTTAATATACAGACTCCAGACCTGTGGTAGCATTACTATATAGACCCTAGACCTATTGTGGCTTTATAGTGCAGACCCTCCTAATCTCTGTTGGTGACAAACGCAGGTCCCAGATCTCTGTTGACAACCCAAATGAATTACATACCCCTCCTGTGGTTCCATGTTGTCTCTTGGCATGCCAGAGATGAAGTTTGGTTGTGCTGTCATAACCAGTTGACTACTCACAACACTCTGATTGGTGAATGGCCAGTGCCATCCACCAGTTAGCATGCTAAGAGCCATAAGGTTATGACAAAGGCCATCATACCCAGTAGTTGGGCAGCTGCACAGAATATGACTGCTCCACATTTGGAGCAGCAGGTAGAATCCTCTACCTGCCCCTCTGCCACTGAGCTCTAGCTCAACCCACAATTGTACCAGCCCGGCGGTAGATGCCTTCTTGCTTTCTGGCCCAACTCGCCCTCCACAGAGGAAGCACACTCAACCATGGGGAGAACATACAAACTCCTCATCATTCTGCCTCCCATATACATATCTCCCTATAGATAAATAGGCAGAAACTTAAATAAATATTTAAAATGTCATAACACAGCAGTACAAAAGCAAAGAACTGCACTTTGATAATAAAGATGATGAATTGCTAAATATTTCAGTGAGTTATATCGTTGCATAACTTGTTTCTCCTCTATACTGTATAATGAACAGTAATACACAGGTTTTTAAAGTACAAAGATCAGCCAGACATTTATCAGTAATAAACCTGGCGCAACACACAGTCTTTAATACGTGATTTGTGACAATTAAAATGATTTGTTCTCTTGCTATGTAGCATATTTACTTTGTATTCTATTTCTTTATAAGCTGCTGACAGTTTTAGATAAAATGTGAGCCAGAGCAAAGATCAAGGTTGGGGCCCTATACTGTTAGACCAATACATAAAAACACCTATATACTAAACAAAACAGGCATTGGGTGTTAAAACCAACATGTAAAACAAGAGAAGTGATTTTGTTCATTATGGATAATTTTGTTGGCTCATATACAAAGCCCTTTTTTCATTGGCTAGTAAACAACTCAGACCCCATTCTGGTGGCAATGTACAAAACAAAGCTTATTCTGTTGGCTATTACAAAGAGAAGACCTCCAATCTGATGGCAAGACCCCGTTGTGATGGTACATATATAATACATAAACTATGCTGGTGGGTAATTTACACAGTATAACTGATTGGGACTGTTATTCTATAATACAGATACTCATTCAGAAGGTACATATATAAAGAGGACCTCGACATTATGTCTGTGTGGGTGATAGGACGGCAGTGTAGCGTAGGTGACAGCATAGTTTGGGTGTCCCTGTGTCAGTATGGTATGGGAATACATTATCTATTGTACATATATTGTTACATCGTAATTGTTGTACGCTTATAGCATAGTGTGGATCGATGACAATAGTTCAGTGTAAGTGCCTCTGTTCTGTTGTAGTATAGCATAGATTGTTGCATAGCTTGGCTGTCAGTATCCTGTTGAGTGTCACTGTTGTGTAGGTGGTAGCAGGTGGTAGTCAGTATTTTGCAGGTGAATTGGAGCTGGCTATATATCAGTAACACACTTGCATCCATGGCCACAAATATACATTCAGTCATGTATTGCATATTAGCTCATTTCTTTTAATAGGGCAGCTAAGATGCAAATTGGGGCTGTTCAATACAGAGATATAGAGGCACTTGAAGCAGGCTTCATGTGTTTATTGTTCAAGAAAACATAATGTGCTACTTGTTTTTTGATGGTGACATATGCTGAAATCGGTCCCACATTTTTTTTTTTGGGACAATAATCACAATTTAACTTATCATATATGTGGCACTGATTCTAACGCCCCACCAATGATTCACAAGCCAGCTTCAGTACACTCATTTCAATGTGGCATGTTTGTTGTGGACAGACTGTGGGTTAGTTCGAGCAGGGAAAGAGGGTTGCTAAGCAGGGGCAAATGCAGGATTTGTAGAGGGGGGTATCCACACCACGCTGCCAGTGGGCGTGACCAGCATGCATGGGGGCGTGGCTATAATATTAGACAGTGCTTGGCTGCTCTCCAACTCTTCCTATCCCCATAATATACATGGGCAATGCTGCATGCACTACTGTTAGGTGCACGCAGCTCTCCCTTTTCAAGCAGAACTGTGTGAAGTGGGAGCAGGGTCCAGCCACCTCAATGATACAGTGCCCCAGGCTTGGAGGGGGGGTTACAGGCATTAGGAAACCCCCCCTCGGTTTGCCTATGCTAAGTACCCCTCATTTCCCACTCTCATTGACCACCTATGGTAACTGTGTAACATTGAATCATTCCCTACCACAACTTTGCTCCTCATTGGCTGTGGCTCATGTGGCTTTTGTTTTTTTGTTCAGTGCAAGTCTCAATTGTAACATTTCACAAATAGTAATATAATAGTAATATAATATTGGACTATTGTCTTGCTCCTGAATAATAACAAATTGATTGTTTCACGTCCTATAGATGGTAGCGCGCGTGTGTGTGTGTGTGTGTGTGTGTGTGTGTGTGTGTGTGTGTGTGTGTGCGCGCAGGGGGTGTTTAGATGACTAGCAGGCTGCACTTGCGGCATTTATATTTTCAATTCTGATATTAGTCTCTGGAATTTATTTTGTCATGTGTCAGAAATGACAAATGGTTCCCAGCCATATCTTTTCGCTATCTTTACTAAAATTGCTTTACGAATAGCAATTTAAATGAAATATAGGAAAACATATTTGATAGCATGACACAACCAATTCAGAATGTCTGAGAAATATGGGCTGTGCTTAAATAAAGGATAAATGCAATTTTTTTTTAGAATAAGTTACTGGGTTTATTATCTGTTATGTGTAACATTGTGACGAACAATAGGTGCGAGTTAGTACGTGACTGCTGATTACCACAGCAGCTTATTCAAATAATAAGGTGTTATCTGCTTGTACAGCCAGCACGCTAACACAAAGAGCAGGTTATCTGTCGTACTGTCTGTCACTAGTCACACGCAGTTACAGAATTATGCCAAATTTGATCTTAGTGTTTCAAGTCTCTCTGCAAGACTGGAAAGTTATCGTCAAATCATTTAACCTGCCTTGTCGGCAGTGGCGGATCCAGGGGGGGGGGGGGCAGGGACAGTGTGCTGCCCGACTTCTCTGATTGTGTTTTAAAACACAATCAGAGCAGCCGGGCAGCACACTGTCCCTGCCTGTCACGGCTGGACGGACCTGCACATACTGCGCAGCCGTCGGCAGCAAGTGTCTGCTAGGGGGGGGCGATCGCCCCCTCCCTGGATCCGCCACTGCTTTGAACTGAGGTGAGACGCATAGAGTGAAACGCGTAGGTCCAGGACCAGTAACTCTTGCACCACACACTCTGACTGCACAAAGCACGTCCTGTAGCCACCTTTGTTTACTGGAAAACCGCTATATGCAGAGAAATTGAAACGGAACAGAGACCCTCCACTGCCTTAAGGGGGGAAACATCCGTTGCAGACCAGGCAATTAGACTCGCCTCCAATTCTGCTGGGTACCCACTGAAATTTTGCTCCTTACCAACACCTACACTGATTAGATGTTAGAAAGGGGCGGGGCCTAAACCGCCCCCCCTAAATCGCCCCGGGTACACCAGCTTTCTAGATCCGCCCCTGCTTGTCGGCAGGGCCGGATTAACCATAGGGCTAACTGGGCTACAGCCCAGGGGCCTCGGGCATCCAGGAGGCCCTTGAAAGTGCTCAGCAGCAGTATTGATCGGTCGGGGGTGGGGGCGCCCTCGGCGCGATCAGTGCTGCTGAGCACTTTCACTGCGGTCCTTCCCCGGCGCGCTGTAGTCTCCTTACTGAGGAGATCTTGGGAGTCTCACTCTCACGAGATCTCCTTAGTAAAGAGCGTACAGCGCGCCGGAGAAGAACTGCAATGCCAGGAGAAGGAGGTAAGTGCCTTGGGGGCGGCTCGGCTCACCGTGGGGGGCGGCTCGGATCATGTGGGGGGGCCCTCACAGGGGAATGGAGGCCCCCTTAGCCCAGGGGCCTCCATTCCCTTAATCCGGCCCTGCTTGTCGGTATATGAGCGGGAGAGAGAGAGAGAGAGAGAGAGAGAGAGAGAGTGAGTGTGAGTGTTTGTGTGAGAAAGAGTGAGAGTGTATGAGAGAGAGAGAGAGTATATATTTTTGCTCATTAGTAGCCTGAATGTCCTGTACAACTTTATTAAAAAGGTACATTTTGTGGAGTATTATTTCCTCCTCCATTGCCAGCTGCAAGTGGCACATAACACAATCTACAATGGTGCATATACAGGAAAAAAACTAAAATGTCAAAGCATAGCATGACAGTTATTAGTGTGACTTCACTGGCCATACCTCTCTGAATCCACTCTTTATAAAGCATTCCTTTGAAATGAAAGACTGCAAACTTTTCACTTAGACCCAGGGCTGTGCACTTCCCTGGTGTCAGGGGCAAATGCAGGATTTGAAGAGGGGGGTTTCCACACCACGCCGCCAGTGGGCGTGACCAGCGTGCATGGGGGCATGGCTATAATTTTAGACAGTGCTTGGCTGCTCTCCAACTCTTCCTGTCCCCCCTATCCTCATAATATACATGGGCAATTACTGAACGCAGTTCTCCCTTTTCAAGCAGATCCATGTGAAGCGGGGGCAGGGTCCAGACACCTCAATTATACAGTGTCCCAGGCTTACAGGGGGGTTTCCAGGCACTAGGAACCCCCCCCCCCCTCGGTTTGCCTATATGGGTGGTACAAGATATGGAAGTAATGTGTTTCTAAGATGGCAAATAAATAGGAAACAGTTATGTACTAAATTATTAGTTATTAGTTATTTAAGGTATGTTACATGAGTTTATTACTTTTTTGTGTCTGTATATTTTTATACTTTTATTTCCCTGCTTCAAAATATGTTGCAGTCCGTGTGTGTGTGTGTGTGTGTGTGTGTGTCTGTGTGTGTACATTATAGTGCCCTAAATAGAAAGACTACAAATGTCAAATACTAATTGACAGTATTGTTTGGACTGACAATTGTTTTTCTTCCATTTATGCTACATGTTAGGAAAGTAGGTTCACTTTTGTTGACTAGTTATTAAAATTGAACCCAATGCCTGACCTTCCCTGTACTGATATTTAGAGTTGGAGAAGCATAGGGCCTGTTCATATCAGCACTTATGTGCTACATAGATAATATTATAAATATTCACTACTCTTGCTGTGAGCTTCCTCATCTCTCAAAAACAAGAGTATATATTGGCTAAGAATAATTTATTAGATTTAATATATGCTTATTCCATACTGCTTGGTAAAAAAGACAAACATCTTCTTCATCTAACACTTTTTTTGAGGGAATCTTTATTTTTTTTACAAGAAAAGGAATACATTTGAAATGGATTGCAATGTCCCTCACACACTTGGGTTATGAAATGAATCCACACAGCAGATCCATACAATAAGTTCATATTAAAAATAGAAAATGCAGTGACATTTTATAACATTCTGAATAATCCTATGTTCATTATGGTCTGCGTCTCTCACTCACCAGAGCATAATCAACATACGACTACTGCAATAGAGTGACAAGCGTAATGTATGTAATGCACCCATCAGTAGTATCCACAAAATATTATGAAAATAATGGATCTTGACTGTAAACGGAAAAAAGTAAAAAAAAGCAGAAGCAAAAATAAAGTGAAAACATCAGAGTATATGGGCTAGATTTACTAAGCTGCGGGTTTGAAAGAGTGGGGATGTTGCCTATAGCAACTAATCAGATTCTAGCTATCATGTTGTAGAAGGTACTAAATAGATGAAAGCTTGAATCTGATTGGTTGCTATAGGCAACATCCCCAATTTTTCAAACCCGCAGCTTAGTAAATCTAGCCCTTTATTTCTTTGTGCATCATTTCCTGTGTGCTGAATGTTTTCTGTACACCGATTGGAAGTGTGAACATGTAGGTGGAAACTGACTGCACAGCCTCACTAAAAAACCTTTACTGATGTATTTAAGAAGATTGGCTTGAGACACATGTCACCCTCCATTTGACTAATTAAGAACGACGCATAAATCCTCAGCTATCTTGGTAGGAAGAGACACTTAATGGGTCAATGGTCTCTTAAGTGTTTATTAAAAGAACAGGAGGATCCAGATTTCCTCTGGTAGAGATAAGTAGACATTAATCTGTTGTTTGTTCTGGATTTACAGTTCTTAGAGGTGGAGCGCTGGAAGGTACCTACAGGCTGAAGCAGTTCCACTTTCACTGGGGATCCTGCGATGGGCACGGCTCAGAGCATACGATAGATGGGGTGAAATATGAGGCAGAGGTAAGCAGACATTGCCATTATTCATAGATGTAAGTTATTATTAATATGATAACATATTTCCACTGCAGGTCAATATTGTGATAAAAATAAGAATAACGTCTATATGCTATATCCTTAAGGATAAAACTAAATGTATAGATAGTTTCATTGACATAATAATATTGGGTCTGATTCATTAAGGATCTTAACTTAAGAAACTTCTTATTTCAGTCTCCTGGACAAAACCATGTTTCAATGCAAGGGGTGCAAATTAGTATTCTATTATGCACATAAGTTAAATACTGACTGTTTGTTCATGTAGCACACAAATATCAACTTTAAATTTCAATGTACAAATAAGCTATCAAGTATTTATGTGCTACATTAAAAAACAGTCAGCGTTTAACTTGTGTGCAAAACAGAATGCTAATTTGCACCCCTTGCATTGTAACATGGTCTTGTCCAGGAGACTGAAATAAGATGTTTCTCAAGTTAAGAACCTCAATGAATCAGGCCCATAGTTCTTGGATTCATTTGTAAGTTTTCAAACCATACTCCACCACCAACTACTTAAAACCACACAATCTGCACTATTTGCCCCCATGGGTGTCCAAGCCAAGATCATGCTCGTTAGTTTAACACACTAATTAAGTCAGACACAGGTGCCTGAACTAAAGGCACTTTTTTTTTTTTTTTTAAATAACTTTAATCTACTTTACAGTTTCACATTACTTCTAGAGTGGAGTAAGGCAAAGTGGAAAGATGTAAAGGAGGGAATTAGAAGGCAAGGTGGAAGTGGGCACGATGGGAGTCCCAGAATACTCATGCGACAGAAATATATTAATAGCCATCAACCAATTACCATTGTATCATGTTCCTACTCTGACTCACCTTTATTACACAAAGATCCAAACAGCATTATCAGCCCTACGCCTTTTCAATGACTAGACAAGACCAGGCAGGTCAAGGTCGGTTTTTGTGTAGTATTAGATTGTGACATTAGGTTTAAAATTCTGCATAAACAAGAAATACAACCCTGAGATGCTAAAAATAAACAATGTTAACAAGTAACAGGTACTTAAAAGAAAAAAAATAATAATGCCGCTACAATGAAGGATTCCTTGTAAATCCCTCCAGAAACTACAATAGTACAGGAAAACAGTACTTAACCCGGATCAAAGTCGGCGGTCAGAGATTCCACCACATATTTTGAATTTGTCCATATGGACCACACTTATTATAAGTATTTTGGCATGGTATTTTGTGAATAATACATGAATCTTTCATGCCCTATAGCCTCATTGACCAGGGCCACCCAGCTAGCAAATTGAGGCCTCTCTTGGACTATCCACGTTCTAGCAATAATTACTTTGAGACACTTTCTTTTACCTCAGAATATGGTGTTTAGAGACATGCATGTCTCCTCGACCCCTAAACCCACCTGCATGGGCTGCTACAGCTATTTTTGTAATGGCATTCATTTCGTTAGTAAATAAAAGCATCATAGATAATTAGTTTTGTTGTTTCCTGCTCTGCAGTAGATCCCGCCTCTGTTCTCTTGGCTGATGTGCTCCCATAGTGCCTTTATTAAAACATTGTACTGTTGCCAGGAATGTGATGGAACATTTAGGTGGGTGTGACGTGTTTTATATTAATGTTGGAGAACACTGTGCAATCTGGATTTTGCCACCTAGATTTAGAGCATTGAGCTAAATAGTTACAGAGGGTCTGACTTACAAAGTGCACGTGATGAGCCAAGCAAATTGCTTTGATTTTGCACCAGTGTGCCTAGGTGGTCCACTCGGCACTTATCAGTGTTCACACCAACTCCTCAGCTTACTAGAAGTGCGCCCGGGGTTGCAGAGAGGAAGTAAAATCTGGAAGTAAAAGTGTGAGCATCACATAAACGTCCCCCTAAAAGTATACGATGATACCTGATCTCAATTCAAAGCTGGTGCTAAACTAAGTCCTCTTATTTAGTGTGAATGGCTGTGTACCCCTCCACACAGCAAGGAATGCCCGTAAAAGTAGGACTTCTCCACCTCTTTATATCATTTTTATGTCACTTACAAAATGACGTTTTGCTTCTGTATTGCTCTACAAAACAAGGCTCACAGGCAGGGCCGTAACTAGGGCTGTGCGACAGGGGCGACCGCCCAGGGCGCAGCGCTGAAGGGGGGAGCAATTTAGGAATATTTTAGGTTAATTTGGTTAAAACTGTGGGCTAGGGGGGCGGCATTTGTCTTTCTTGCCCCGGGCGCTAGAATTCTAAGTTACGGCTCTGCTCACAGGTCTAGTTACTCTGCCCCCACTCTGACCAATTCCTGCCATCAACTGGTGCAAACTTCCGCTCTCTGCAAACACTGCCGCCGTGCTCTGCCAACCCTTGTGCTTGGGTACAAATCTGGTCGTACATGAAGGTGCACATCATCAGGGGTGCCAAGAGGGGGAGGAGCAGGTACAACGTACCCAAACCCAGGTCTTCCTGAGGGCCCTGGTCTGTGTAGTGGGAGGAGCCGCCATCCTGATATGGCAGCTATGGAAAGGGCCCAAAGAAGTTGCTGTATCGGGTCCCAATTCCTCTTGGCGGCCCTACACATCATTACCAAAGAGGATCTTTTTGCTCTGCTTCTCCCGTTTTGGGCTACATATGCGCAAATAAAATGTAGGTTCTGTAGGCCAACCGTCCTAACGGTCTTACAAAGTGATTCATCTGTGTTAATCCTCACACTGTATCTGTAACGTGCTGTTATAAATATGTGTGTTTTACTGACAGCTCCACCTGGTCCACTGGAACACAAAATATGCCACTTTTGGTGAAGCTGTGAAACACTGCGATGGACTCGCTGTCGTTGGTGTTTTCCTAAAGGTAAGAGCATGAACTGGATCTCTGTTTCGCTTGTATGTTAAAGACAGGTTAGCGTAAGGAGACACTAATATATTTATTGCTGCCATAGATCTAGGATTAGCCTCTAAAATGCTATAGTTGTCTTGTCTTCCATAACATTTAAAAATGGATCATTTCTGTAAAGATGGCGCTTGCAATATAATACACTGTGGATTAAGTGAAATCAGCAAATATTTCTTGTAGACAATATATTTTCTGTTTCATTTCCATAAATTCAAATTTTTCCTGATTTGAAACCATCAATGTCACAAATGATTACATGCACTAGAATGCCCTGATGTGTGCACACTGCTGAATATTATCCTGCTGAAAGAATGACATTTGGTGAAATGTAAGGAATGTGCTCTGTATTTATGGTCCGTTACTACAACATTAATATCTATATTCTGCTTTTGCATAGCATGCAGACTGGTTCTGTGATATGTAAATAAAGTGTTTGAACAGGTTGAGAGTTACAGATAGTGATCACATTGTAAAAGATAGTTTAACCATTGCGTGCTAGTTTATGGTGTACCGATGTCATTTTAAAGTATATAGAGTGGTTTTGTATTGTATACAAACCTTTAAACGTACATTTATATGATTACATACCCAGGAGTTGTCAATAAAAGCTCCAAAAAATCCATAGTTCAACCTTTTTAAATGTCAATGTAATCATATAAATGACATGAACCAAAATGAGCTATGCAATGGTATTTCTACTATTTCTCAATAAGTAAAATTGAGCTACAAGACTGATTGATATCACATATGTAGAAACGTAATAGCCCTAATCAGGGAGGGAATCTTATGCTGAGTTTACATTCCCCCCACCTCCACATCATCTGGTCTATGTCCAAGGTTCTGAAATATCCCAGCTCTGTCATGTCCTTTATATGGATGGATGTATATGTTTCATCTGGCAGCAACCTCCACTAAACTCACGTGACGGCCACGAGCTGACTGTAATACGAGGTGCGTGTATGTGGGTAGTGATACAATTTAACGCTGGCTTCCTCTCACATATTTCCTTACTAGCTTAAACAAAACAAGTTTGACCAGCTACAACGCCAGTTATTCCTTTCTCGTCATGGGAGAAAAATGTTGTCAGTTTTCTAAGAATGTCATGTAATATATATATCTACTATATAAATGCCTAGTGGCGTGTTTGGAAAAAAAAACCAAGCTGCAGCGCCACCTGCTGGGCAGAGTTATACACTGACCTATATATTTCTTGAAGAAGAAGTGACAGTTGGGAGTGGTTGGTGGTTGCCAGGGGTTACAGTGGGGAGTTTTTAACACCTTAAGTAGCTTGATGAAGGATGTGGCGATGAAGATGAAGGATGAGGTGATGGAGAAAAATGATGAGGTGGTGACATGTGGACAAAACCACGTTAAAAAAGGGCGCTTGCGTCGGGAAGTAACGCTCCTCCCCTGAGGAGGCCTGGGCTAGGCCCAAATGCATGACAAGAACCTTTTTAACACCTTAAGTAGCTTGATTTGACTAGAATGCATGAGTATCATGCACGGTTAACTTGTATATATATATATATATGAGTGTGAGTGTGTGTGTGTGTGTTAAAACTACTATGTGTAGCATTATTATTTGTGCTTTGTCACTTTAAAGGAGCCTGACACAAAAGGTTGACAAGTGGTCTTATCACAGAGATACACACACACATGTATATATATAAAAAAAATTAGGATATTTTTGTCTCTATTGAGGAACTCTTCAGGGAGAATTAAAGAGCTCAATATGGTTGATAGCAGAGTACAATAGCTTGTTTGTCCTCAGCTATATACTGTAGATTGGGCAGATGCTGTTTCGGTCATTCAAACTTTTTTTCATATATAGTTGTAAGTGTTAGAATTTACTTTATCGTATTCAATCAACTAATGTTTTATGTTTATTGGCCATTTAAGATACCACAATTGTGCTTTATATCTCCTTTTCTATTTGATGTGTTCCAAGTTTGTCAAACACTAAATTGTCTAGTCAGCAAAATTAACCATTGGAAATGTTATATTTGGGATTGTTATTAACACAGGGCCTGATTCATTAAGGATCTTAACTTAAGAAACTTCTTATTTCAGTCTCCTGGACAAAACCATGTTACAATACAAGGGGTGCAAATTAGTTTTCTGTTTTGCACATAAGTTAAATACTGACTGTTTTTTCATGTAACACACAAATACTTGATAGCTTACTTGTACACTGAAATTTAAAGATGATATTTGTGTGTTACATGAAAAAACAGTCAGTATTTAACTTATGTGCAAAACAGAATACTAATTTTCACTCCTTGCATTGTAACATGGTTTTGTCCAGGAGATTGAAATAAGAAGTTTCTTAAGTTAAGATCCTTAATGAATCAGGTCCATAGTGTTTATTCTTCTTACTATCTTCCATGTCTGAGTTCTTCTTTTGGTATTACAGGTCGGTGATGCCAGGCCAGAGCTGCAGCAAGTCATAGATGCCTTATCATTAATTCCAACAAAGGTAACATTTATGGGGATTTTAAATAAAATGTATAGACAACAAAAATGAAAATGATTAAATATCGGTCACAGTGAATTTATTTTTTCCCCTTTTTGTAAAACATACTAATTATTGCTCCAAAACTGTAACTTACCAATTTATCTCTCCCTCCATCACTGGAAGCCCCTCCCAAAAGTTGGTGGCTGTCTGCAGAGCAAAGATAAGAGGCAGTTGTGGAAGACATTCTAGTAGTTATAAAATAAACTGTGGGAAAAGGAATGAAAAATTAACATTTCAGTTTTTAACAATCATCTAGACACCCTTATATTAAAGAATTCCAGTTTGTATGTTTTTCTTTTAAGAAGTGAGAACCTTCCCTGGAACTAGCAGGTCCATGGTCTGCCATGTCTGGTGTACCCACAGGTCCTGAGGGCAAAATCTCTATGACCTCTGACAAGTAAAGGACAAACTGACATTGGCTCAGTCGCCTCCTATTTAGCTCATTTAGATCATCATAAATTATTATTATTATTATCACCATTTATTTATATAGTGCCACTAATTCCGCAGCGCTGTGCAGAGAACTCACTCACATCAGTCCCAGCCCCATTGGGGCTTAAAGTCTAAATTCCCTAACATACACACACAGACAGATAAAGATTAGGGTCAATTTGTTAGCAGCCAATTAACCGACCAGTATGTTTTTGGAGTGTGGGAGGAAACCGGAGCACCCAGAGGAAACCCACGCAAACACAGGGAGAACATACAAACTCCACACAGATAAGGCCATGGTCGGGAATTGAACTCATGAACCCAGTGCTGTAAGGCAGAAGTGCTAACCATTAAGCCACTGTGACTCCCATTACATGGTTTTACTGCTAAACATAAAAATATTGTTGTCATTTCAGGGTAAAGAGGCTCCTTTCCACAACTTTGATCCCTCAGGTTTACTTCCAGGATCTTTAGATTTCTGGACCTATTCGGGATCGCTGACCACACCTCCTCTCCTGCAGTGTGTCGTCTGGAACGTCCTTAAACAGCCAATTACTGTGAGCAGTGATCAGGCAAGTCTAAAACTTACATTTCTGTAATAGATATTATGCAAAATTCTTCTTGTTATACATAAAACTGCAGTTTGCCCTAAATCAGGAATCTCCTTTTATCTGCATTAATTCATTCATTTAATTGCAAAACTTCTAGTAAAGCCCTACTGATATCTGCTTTTCTTGTGTATGCCAAATTAAGAGGTCTGTTTATGAAGCGGTAAAGAGCCTAAAATCTGGCAAAAGTGCTGGATAAATACTCTTTCTCCGCTTTGTCCCCCTTTTAACAGGGTCTTAACACCGGATAAATCAGCTTCAGCTGCCTTTGGCTGTTTAGCACCTTTCCCATAGACCTCTACGAGGACGGTGAACTGAATCTATTCACCGAGCGGTGAAAAGGAATCAAAACTTAGCGAGATCATAGGATGGCGTTACTTACATTTTCCAATGGAGTGCAGTCCCGCTGGAGAGGATCCTCTTTGCTGGCTGCATGCTTCTCATCTCCTTAGGCTAGAGGTGACGTTACTGTGCATGTGCGACAAAACAATGGCGCATGCGCAGTAAGTAATCTCTGTCAGCTATGTGTAGCCCGAAAAAAACCCCCAAGAGTTTTGTTGCAGAGAGGGATCTGCAGAGAGGGTAACCCGGCAGGTAGGTATTCTTGAATGCCAACTTTACATCTTTCTGTATCACTGTGATACAGATCCTTAAGATCCGCTGGCACTGCCCACCAATGATAAACAGACCCCTAAAAATGATAATTCCTCAAACTGGTAAAACTACAAATCAGTTTATAGAAGAGCATTATGCTGTTTGACTTGCATCCATTTTATACGTAGAGTGATTGGTGCTGGAAGTCAGTGAAGGAGAAGGATGAACGCACATCCATGTAACACTCAGATATGTACTACCTCTATGACTTAGAATGCTCATCTGTCCTGAATCATGTCAGCATGACCGCATGTCTTTCTAATATCTTTCCTACTTAGGCGATCAGGCATATGTGGACTAATAAGTAACCAGAAATTTCTAACTTCTTCATTCACTGTAAAATTGCTAAGTGTCATGCTTAAATTAATTGACTATTTAGCAGAAATGATTTTTTTGTAAAAATGAAAGTATTGCTTGCAGCAAAAAAAAAAAACATACATCGCTTGTTGCACAACTAGCTAAGAAACTGTATTTATAACTGTTTACCACACTGTCTCTGAGCAGTGTTCAGACATTACTTAATATTAATATTGCCCAATGCTTGTTTATCACTTCTCCAACATCCCCCTGAGAGGCGGCAGTACAAGTAACGCTCTGACAGCTGCACCTCGTTCACATGTCGTATGGCTGACACAACCTCACCTACATTATGTGTATGTATATATAGATATACAGTATACACCGATCAGCCACAACATTAACCACCTGCCTGATATTGTGTAGGTCCCCCTCGTCCCCCCAAAGCAGCTCTAACCCATCAAGGCATGGACTCCACAACACCTCTGAAGGTGCCCTGTGGTATCTGGCACCAAGACGTTAGCAGCAGATCCTTTAGGTCCTGTAAGTTGCAAGGTGGGGTCTCCGTGGCTCATACTTGTTTTTCAAGCACATATTCTAACACCTCTCTATCATAGACAGCATTAAAGTTTTCATCAGTTTGTGCTATAGTAGCTGTTCTGTGGGATTGGACCAGACGGGCTAGTCTTCGCTTTCCATGCTCATCAGTGAGCCTTGGGCAGCTATGACCCTGTCACCTGTTCACCGGTTGTCCTTCACTTTTGGTAGGTACTAACCTGGTATGCAGTGGTACTAACCACTGCATACTAGGAACACCCTGTAAGACCTGTCATTTTGTAGATGTCCTGACACAGTCCTCTAGCCATCAAAATTTGGCCCTTGTAAAAGTCTCTCAGATCCTTACACTTGCCCATTTTTCCTGTTTCCAACACATCAACTTCAAAAACAGACTGTTCACTTGCTGCTTAATATATCCCACCCCTTGACAGATGCCATTGTAGCGAGACAGTCAATGTTATTCACTTCACTTGTCAGTGGTTTTAAATATTGTGGCTAATCGGTGTATATAGTTTTATAAATATATATATATATATATATATATATATATTGTAAGAAAAAAGGTGCCGGAACTCACATCACGTAGTCAGTCACTGTACACACACTCCCACGCGTCATTTGTATAACGAAACATGACGGTCGCCGCCCAATAGTAAGCACTCCGTATGCAACGACACGACCAATCACAAGCTGAGCAGCGCCACAAGCCGAGCAGTGACATCACAACCAGCGCGGATGAAGTACGCATGCATTGGACTCGATTCACAAGCAGCCCGCATGCACCGATTTAATGATTTTGCCGCCAACCTGCTACGCTCGACAGAGCGATTCAAGTCCACGTGGAGCAAACATCAAATGTTCAAAAGTTACTTTTAAAACTTGGAAAATCCGTCGAAAAAAGGTGTCGGAACTCAGTTCTGTGAGTTCTATGACAAAAAAGCACTGTATATATCTATCTATCTATATATATATATATATATATATATATATATATATATATATATATATAGATAGATACAGTGCTTTTTTTATTTTATATATATATATATATATATATATATATATGTATATATATATATATATATAGTAGTTGTGGTTTCCTGACAAGCTCTATTGAAGTGAAAAGGAATGTGAAATAAATATTAAGAGTTTAGACTACTATCTTTGCAGACTAACTTAATAGATTTAAGTTGATGGGGATATGCATCAAAGTGTGGTCTATTATGCAATTTTGGAACTGCCATCAGTCGGATGCGGTTTTCAAACACAAATCTCATTATTTATTAATCTGTGGTTGGCCTAAAATCGCATCCACTGTGTGCCGGTTTTAAAAGATACAAACCACATGCAGCTTAGAACATATTGCACTCTGGGATAAACCTACTGTGATGCATTCCATTTTGGCCAACATGTATCTTTAATATAAGCGTTTTCTTTGTTCATCCCATAGGCCTGGTGCCAGTTTACTTGTTGATACTGATGATGAATCTATATCTATAGGTTATATTTATTTATATAATTATTTGTATATTTATATCATAAGATTTGCATCTAAATATATATTTGTGGCAGCTTTGTGGTCAAATTTCAACTGTTTAATTGTAAATCAGACACCTTTGTATAGTCATCATACTCAATATGCATGCAACCATACCTAAAAAGATAGTGGGCCTGATTCATTAAGGATCTTAAATTAAGAAGTTTCTTATTTAAGTCTCCTGGACAAAACCATGTTACAATGCAAGGGGTGAAAAATAGTTTTCTGTTTTGCATATAAGTTAAATACTGACTGTTTTTCATGTAGCACACAAATACTTGATAGCTTATTTGTACACTGTAATTTAAAGTTGATATTTGTGTGCTACATGAAAACACAGGCAGTATTTCACTTATGTGCAAAACCAGAAAACTAATTTGCACACCTTGCATTGTAACAAGGTTTTTGTCCAGGAGACTTAAATAAGAAACTTCTTATTGCACCATTTGTATGGATCCACAAAACTGGCACTGTGATCTGCCATCTGGTTTAAAAAATGTGGCTTGATCTGCGGTTTTTACTTTGATAAGTTGCACGGTTTGGAGAATGCAGAAAAAAGTTGCATTTTAATTTGCAGTTTTAAAAAAAAACAAAACACTTTGGCACAGCTCTCCCACCCCCCACAATCCAACAGTTAAGTAGATAGGTTAGAACGAACAAAACACGATTATTTTATAAGGCAGCCAAACAGTTCTTAAGTATAATTTGAAAATCATCTTAACAATGTGAGGACTATGAATTTAAGCAAAATATATAATGTTCCATAGATTGAGCTATCTTCTGCATTTCTGCTGTACTTAGTCATATAAAACAGTTCTTTCTCTGTTTATAATTTTGCATGCGAGCAAGATATGCTGTACAAGGAACAGTTACCTTTAGTACACAGCTTTTACCATCAAACGCTTACACATAAAGGATAATAAATATCTTCTAGTTTTTCGTTGTAGTAATGGCCGCCACATGGTGTTCAGCAATGGCTGTATTACTGGCATGAACCATACTGTACTTGTAATGTGCGTGTCAGAAATGAGGGGCTGTACTGGAAGAAAATGTTTTAGCAAGTGATAAGAGTTAACATCAAGCTAATTATGTGTTTGTAAGTTTAGATTCTGACATCTGTCATAACCGTCAGTTTCTATTTAGAGGTTCCTCCCTTATCTCACAGAGACATTGCAGCTTCTAAGTCCTGTAAACACCAGAGCTGGCTGATTAATGTACATGTGTGCATTTGTCACCTACACCTTGTGGTGGCGGCCATTTTGTGAGCTGAGACAATATTATTATTGGTGTTTTTTGTTGTTTTGTTTTGTTATGTAAAAGGTGTTAAAAAGGTCCACAGCACCATGCAATGAGGAGTAGAACAATGATTATATATTACATAGGTGTAAGGGACAAGCAGGAACATCTCTCGGTGATAAACTATTGAGTAAAATTATTTAAAAAGGTGACTTAAAATTTTGTCTGATCAAATACTTTAAAGAGTAGTAGAAGAACGATTTGTGTAGTTAGCACACAACCCCAGCTAGGCTAACAACCTTTGCCTTATACAAAAGGATATGTGTTGTCACCTCAGCAGGCTTCTAACAATGCGGGCGGTCCTGTCCATAATCTATAGTTCATAATCTATGGCAACAGTTCTTCAAACCTTATAGCCAAAGTCCACGCAGTTCATGTGAACTCCTGGTTTGACCTTTATGGGAGATTTGTTCCCTCTTTTTTAGCTTAACATAAATGCATAATATTCTCTTTGGACACGTGCAACAATTTCATGCATTTTAGCCACTGTGCGCTGACAACCAATAGTAAACAAGATATTGTGAGTATTGGGGACACAATTAGATTTTAATTCACATTGTCTCCTTGACATTCCTTTATGATGAGATATGTAGATCTATACCAATGATGGCTAACCTGTTACACTCCAGGTGTTGTGAAACTACAAGTCCCAGCATGCTCTGCCAGCTGTCAGTTAGTTATCTACTGGCAAAGCATGCTGGGACTTGTAGTTTCACAACACCTGAAGTGTCACAGGTTAGCCATCACTGATCTATACACTACTTCCTTAATGCTAGAAACTTATATCTCCCTATGCCTTTAATTGCACTGTTCATTTTATGTTCTCTATAAGTTTCTTTGTCTATTTTTCCCTTTTTTAGACAATCTCACAGCACAGTATACTTTATTCTGAATGTTTAATGCTGTTGAAAGCTTTTTTGCTGAAAGTATCTGTGTTGTGTTTGTCATTGTAAAGAATAATAAGTTTAAAAATAAACAGTTTTGAAAAGAAAAAATATTTTATAGTAAAATATATTTTGTTCAATTTAAATTTACATTTAAATATTAAGTGTATAGTTGTTACTATTTCATTGTTCAGCTGAAAATGTTTATTTTAAATGTAGCTACTCCCCATTGAGGTTAATGACGTTTCACTTTTTACTGCCAACAATACCTTCAGCACTAATTAACTGATAGATAATTTAAGTGTTGCCTGTAGCCTAAGCAGACCCAATAAAAGGTATCATAAAGAAAGATTTAGCTGCTGTCAAATCTATTACAGAAACAGATTGGATCTGACCACAGGATAATCAACTCTAATCCCAAATCGATTAAACTGAGAGATATTCTCTTGACATTTTCATGTTGTAGTATTCATAAAAGGAAACACCTCTATTTTTGAAAGCATATAACAAAAAATATACTTTGTTTCATGACAATTTACTTTTAAGGTGGTGATTGGTATGATTCTATGAAGGAGTCACCAAATCTATAAGATTGTGAACCACAGCTAAACAATACGTACCCATTACTCAGAATGTACAGAGCATTTGACTGTTCACAAGAAGCTTAACAAAGGCTTTTATAGAGTACTTATTAACAAGAGACCCCATGATCTGTTTTCTATATGTTTTTTATATATTCTGAATAATTATTTTTTCAAGGCATGCTAATTTTTTTATTTTAAAAACAAACCCCATCTTATAAGTTAGATAATAACTGTAATAATAACGGGTCATGTTGAGATGGGCACAAAGTACGCTATGTTGTGTGTAATACGCTTTGTACTCCTGCGCCTGCTCACTAGTTACGGTTGCAGACATATGCAGAGTTGCATCTTGCTCTTAAGTTCACTCATACGATTGAAGAGACCGAACGGGGGGGGGGGGGGGGAAGGAGAGGATGTGTAAGTGTAGCCGAAATGCATTATAGGTGCGTTGGCACAAATGCGACCTATGTAGACTGAGACTCAGCGGTACCTGCGCACTCCAGCACTGGTGTAAATAACTAACTCAAATGACAATGATCAGCTGTAATAATTCCGGCTCAACATAACCTTTTTTTCGGATGCAAATTAATTCTGCGTTTCGGAGACAAATTGCGTCCAATTCTACATGGGGCCCATAATGATCAACTGAAAATACTTTTATATTATTACTGTGTTTGTGTGTGCGTGTGTGAGTGTGTGTCTATATTAGAGAATTTAGACTGTAAGCTCCAATGGGGCAGGAACTGATGTGAATGAGTTCTCTGTACAGCGCTGCGGAATTAGTAGCGCTATATAAATAAATGATGATGATGATTATGAAAAGCAATTGAAGTAACAATTTTGATCTGTTGCTTCTATCTTTTAGCTGTCTAAGCTCCGAGGCCTTTACTTCAACGATGAGCAAGAAAGTCCCTGCCACATGGTTGACAACTACCGCCCCCCACAGCCACTGAAGGGGCGACTGGTTAGAGCTTCATTCCATTAGGATCAGAACCACCCATATATGCTGTCATCAAGCTTGGAATCCACACTCTAATGTTTAATTATCTCTTGCTGTGTGCAAACTGGAAGCTCCCCCCCCCCCCCCCCCCTCTATGCTGAATCTCTAATCCCCTTGTGAGTATTAGGATCTGATTAATGAAATGTGAAAGTCTACTGACACTGACAAATCATTTATAATGTGAGACGTTGCTTACAGGTTAACAAAACATAGCCGCTACTGATTCACTGCCACAAAGAATGCTGCATTAATATATGGAGAGTGGGGAAATATTTCCCCTTATTTTATTTTCTAGAATAATGTCTTAAAGGAAACACATGCCTGGATATGAATTATATAATGTGAACTGATGTGTATTTTAATTGTTCCAGAGGAAAAGCAAATATTGATTTTAATAGATGCATAGATATTTTAATATATATGGCAAATAAATATATATATATATATATATATATATATATATATATATATATATATGAAAAAGTCTTATTGGTGCTTATTTTTTCTTAAGTTTTGAAACAGAAGTTAAAGAAATAGAAAATTATAATTGTATTTTGGATACCTTAATAAAAATGACTATGGCAAAGATTTTGTTTATATACGTTGCTACTTGACATGTAATAAACATTGCTACATTTCTCCTGCGTCTGTGATTCTGGTTTACAATATAATTCCTAGAAACACAACATTGTCCCCCTTGGCCTCAGAAAGTTCTATAAAGCTATATATATTGTACATTGTTAAATCTAAAAATATTAATTATTATTTACAAATGTGTCTCCACAGTGCATATGCCGACTGTGCCATTATACTCCTGTTTTGTCACAAATTTGCCTGTCTTTAATTGGCAGCATTAGGTGGGGTGCAAAAGTGACTAGAGGGCGGGAGGGAGCGGGTCGCGGTCAATCGTGTCATTTTGGCCAGGTATTTGCCGGATGCAGGGGTCTTGCCTGCTCTCCAAGGAGTCCGGGAGACCGACCCGGGTTTCGGGAGTCTCCCGGACATTCCAGGAGAGTTGGCAATTATGTATATATAAATCTGCCTCGAATTGAATCAATATATAAAAACAAGATTTTGCTCCGTGGGGCAAGACATTTAAATGAGACACAATTTGTGGAGAGTGTGTATTTATGAGGGTATTCCTTAGTCAACATCTTTACCCTTCAACATGTTCGATGCCAGTAAGTGCATTCATCTATGCACAAACACAGATGAAATAAACATATTTATCCCCTCAAATATAACAATGTCCCCCCATTCTTATGATTCATTTAAAACGTAAGAACAAGCAGTATTGTAGGATAACAATCTTGAAGCTCTGTCTCTAGTCAAACACACCTTAAAAATGAAATCACTAAGATGTTGGCATAAAGTAATTTATCATAGATTTTTAAATATGTGGTATTAAGAGAGAGACAAAGATGTAAGAGGTCTCTGATTACAAACGTACAGTCTTATACGGTTGAATTAATTACAAATCAGTACAGTGTAGATGTATGTTCATTCATTTTTTAGTATAAACTATTTAGTAGAGAAATGCGATATGTTTCGATGAATCAGTTTTCACCTTTGAGCCAAAGTTGAGCATGTCATCATCATCACCGTCATAGGGCACCACATAGGCCATCACGCTGTACAATCAGCTTACAGATATGTCATACAGCTTACAGATATGTCATACAGCTTACAGATATGGCATACATGAATATAATAAACATTTTAGCAGATACATGAATACAATGAAGCATAATAACACATAAATGGATAGTCATGATCTAGCAATTACAGCTAGTACGGAACAGGTATGAGTTCCCTGTGTATGAGTCAACAGACTGCTGATGATTCAGATTAAGACATGACATCAGTATCAGGCTATTACGAGGTGGATGGACATAAGACATAGGGTATAGAAGACCCTGGGTTATATTTACTAAACTGCGGGTTTGAAAAAGTGGAGATGTTGCCTATAGCAACCAATCAGATTGTAGCTGTCATTTATTTAGTGCATTCTACAAAATGAAAGCTAGAATCTGATTGGTTGCTATAGGCAACATCTCCACTTCTTCAAACCCGCAGTTTAGTAAATCTAGCACCCTGTCTATACATTCTAGAAGGACGGGGACACGTGCTATTTTCCAAGGCCATTTGGATTGTGTTTCCCAGCATTCCTGAGAAACTCCTTAGATTCTGGTGTATAATAGTTTTTATGGGATTAAGCCCA
This sequence comes from Mixophyes fleayi, assembly GCF_038048845.1. NCBI lineage: Eukaryota > Metazoa > Chordata > Amphibia > Anura > Limnodynastidae > Mixophyes > Mixophyes fleayi. The sequence goes on from NC_134406.1 coordinate 241,681,586, forward strand.
CAAATTTTTATTTATAATTTATAGTATTTGCTTTTCTTTGAAATGGAAAGCTTGCGCAACACTGTCCTTTGCAAACGTGTGCAGGCTGAGTATTTTGGTTGTACCTCTGAGTTTGTATGTTTTAGTGTCATGGTTTGAATGCACTATATTTCTTACATGTTTATCCTGCCCACTCCTATATCAAGCCAGTAGGCCACTCATACACAGACCAGGTCACGACACCTAATGAATAAGCATGACATTATGAGAATGCCATGGTTCTTCTATGATGTTTGAACAGGACCCTATTTAGCTCGGTGTCCTTGGATACTATTAAATAAAATAAAGTATGAACAGTCTGTGTAGGTCATTTGAAATACAATAGCAGTATTGTATCTGCCGTACAAGTACACCTAAGGCCTGATTCATTAAGGATCTTAACTTAAGAAACTTCTTATTTAAGTCTCATGGACAAAACCATGTTACAATGCAAGGGGTGCAAATTAGTATTCTGTTTTGCACATAAGTTAAATACTGACTGTTTTTTCATGTAGCACACAAATATCAACTTTAAATTTCAGTGTACAAATAAGCTATCAAGTATTTGTGTTCTACATGGAAAAACAGTCAGTATTTAACTTATGTGCAAAACAGAATACTAATTTGCACCCCTTGCATTGTAACATGGTTTTGTCCATGAGACTTAAATAGGAAGTTTCTTAAGTTAAGATCCTTAATGAATCAGGCCCCTAGATTCCTGCCATGGTGCATAGATACAGAGTGAGATGTCTACGTGTGCAGAGGAGCAGCAATTTGCACATGCAGAAGTGAGAAGTTAGTTTGAGTTAGGGTGTTCCTGGTGAAGTATCTAGTGAGCACAGAAATGGGATTTCATTTTGTGGCGTGACAATATTGTAGAGCCTTAGAGCCTTGTCTTATACTTTTAATAGCACCCATTTTACACTATCATGTTACACTTTGGCAAACACACTAAATTGCTACATGTAATGAAGACAGTTTAAATGTCCCTTCACTCTCTTGGTATTTTTATTACCAACGCACTGAACTTATCTCAGCTGTAGGGGACATGACTTGACAATAAACTAAATAGTTATTTCATTTATTTGGTTTCAACTAAAATTGATTAACACAATCTTTTTATTACATTACCTTTAACACAGATACACAAATTCTATATATATATTATGCATTGTTATAAATTGCACCAAAGACAAGCCTTAGTCAGTACTTCTACTGCTAGATATATGTTTTATTAACTGCTTTCCATTGTTTGTAAGTCTTGAGCCTTCAACACCCACCAAGCTGATATTAAAACTAGTCGTGCGTGTTGAAAAACTGTCAGTTCAGACTTCAACCAGACAGTTGTGATGAGCATAAAACACTATCAGGCAATGTTTATTTTTGGAATTTCCATGTGTCCCATTCATAAGCGATAAGTCATGACTGTCTTTACAGCCCAGTGAGCCACTCATTGTTTTTGCCTTTGGCGCATATTTATTTTGTTTTCCCAAGTAAGTAATGAACTCATTATAATATATACAGTATCAGACCTCAGACTGTAGCGTTCTGATGTATAGCAACCTTAGGCAGCCTATAGCTCTTTGCTGTTATTCACTGAATACTCCCAGCATGTTAAGAGTTATAAACCAGAACCTAGTGGGAACTAAGAAAGAGGAAGTTTCTCAGCAATGAATAAGGCTTTAAAAGCTTACTGTACTCATAAAGAAAGAACATTTATTGGATAATTGGCATCATTAAATTAGTGGATATGTATCAATTATTTGACGGGCCCATCAGGATATCCAGTTACAAGGACCCCCTGTATAGTTTAATATAATACATTTTACAGAGTATAGCACACACATTGCATACCTTATATGCACAGTAATCTATACTTCCCAACAGTCATTATCATCATTAATTTATATAGCGCCACTGATTCCACAGCGCTGTGCAGAGAACTCATTCACATCAGTCCCTGCCCCATTGGAGCTTACAGTCTAAATCCCCTAATACACACACACACACACACACACACACACACATACACACACACACACACACACACAGAGAGAGACTATGGTCAATTTTAATAGCAGCCAATTAACCTACTAGTATGTTTTTGGAGTGTGGGAGGAAACCGGAGCACCCGGAGGAAACCCACGCAAACACAGAAACACACAAATACTTGATAGCTTACTTGTACACTGAAATTTAAAGATGATATTTGTGTGTTACATGAAAAAACAGTCAGTATTTAACTTATGTGCAAAACAGAATACTAATTTTCACCCCTTGCATTGTAACATGGTTTTGTCCAGGAGATTGAAATAAGAAGTTTCTTAAGTTAAGATCCTTAATGAATCAGGTCCATAGTGTTTATTCTTCTTACTATCTTCCATGTCTGAGTTCTTCTTTCGGTATTACAGGTCGGTGATGCCAGGCCAGAGCTGCAGCAAGTCATAGATGCCTTATCATTAATTCCAACAAAGGTAACATTTATGGGGATTTTAAATAAAATGTATAGACAACAAAAATGAAAATGATTAAATATCGGTCACAGTGAATTTATTTTTTCCCCTTTTTGTAAAACATACTAATTATTGCTCCAAAACTGTAACTTACCAATTTATCTCTCCCTCCATCACTGGAAGCCGCTCCCAAAAGTTGGTGGCTGTCTGCAGAGCATAGATAAGAGGCAGTTGTGGAAGACATTCTAGTAGTTATAAAATAAACTGTGGGAAAAGGAATGAAAAATTACCATTTCAGTTTTTAACAATCATCTAGACACCCTTATATTAAAGAATTCCAGTTTGTATGTTTTTCTTTTAAGAAGAGAGAACCTTCCCTGGAATTAGCAGGTCCATGGTCTGCCATGTCTGGTGTACCCACAGGTCCTGAGGGCAAAATCTCTATGACCTCTGACAAGTAAAGGACAAACTGACATTGGCTCAGTCGCCTCCTATTTAGCTCATTTAGATCATCATAAATTATTATTATTATTATTATTATTATCACCATTTATTTATATAGTGCCACTAATTCCGCAGCGCTGTGCAGAGAACTCACTCACATCAGTCCCAGCCCCATTGGGGCTTAAAGTCTAAATTCCCTAACATACACACACAGACTGACACACAGACTAGGGTCAATTTGTTAGCAGCCAATTAACCGACCAGTATGTTTTTGGAGTGTGGGAGGAAACCGGAGCACCCGGAGGAAACCCACGCAAACACAGGGAGAACATACAAACTGCACACAGATAAGGCCATGGTCAGGAATTGAACTCATGACCCCAGTGCTGTAAAGCAGAAGTGCTAACCACTGAGCCACCATGTTGCCCTAAAATAGTAGTATGGAAATTACTCAAATTCTGCTTTTTAAGTAAATGTAAGTATATGTGTTAAAATAATCAATGTTTATTTGTAAGGCGCCAAAAAACACACCTATGAGATGGAAGGGGAAGTGTCACTAGAGAGGGCATTGGAGTAACGTGGAGCAATGTGAAGACCTCGGTAAGTAGAGAGAAAGAACTGAGGGTGGTTAACAAAGTGGAGAAAAAGTTTGATATCAAGTGCTGGATCTTGACAGAAGAGATTTTTGATGGATAATGTTAATTTAACCCTTGAACTAGGTGGTTGTCATGAGCAGGGAAGAAACATCGGTGATGGTGGGGTGGAGAGGCAGAGAAGCAAGTGAAAGGTGGCTAATATACAATGAGTGTTGGTTGACTAGATGAATGTGAGAGAGGGTGGTATAGTAAGAATACAAGATCAATTTGTAGTGGAGGAATTCAACATTGAAGCAAGGATTTCTCCACTGGCACTCAGTGGTAAGAGAACACTTGCAGGTGGTAAGCCTGTTTGGGGTGCCAGGATTTGGGTTTGGAGACAATATAGGGTGGCTGGATTTGTCTTGAGTAGAGCTGTGGTGAGTGTGGTGTTGTAGAGAAAGATTTTTGCACCAGGGCAAGGAAAGGTATAAATAGGAGAGAGGAGTGGTTCAAGTGGGACTGGGAAGAGAATTGGGTAAGGGTGTTTTAGTGTCAATGTATGTGCATGGATTTGGGTGAAGGAAGTGGTGCAGGAGGAAATGTGATGTAGAAGGAAAGGAGATTGTGGTTAATGAGCATAATGGCCAAGTTAAAGAAGATGGAGATCATTCAGAGACAGGAGATGAGGAGTTTAGAGATGACAGTGTTAGTAGGGTTATCAATGAGAATGTTGAAATCCCAAAGAATGAGAGTGTGTTGTCACTGGAACAGAAGTAGGAAAGACAGACTGAGACCCTGCCAGGGAATTGAGAGTCTATGCTTGGGAGCGTTTATAAATTACAGTAATGTGGAAGTGGAGCAGAGGTGGAGTAGAGTGAAGTAAGAAATGATGGAGTGACATATATACGATTACAAAACATTCACTATAAAGTGTAAAAGTTTTAAGTAAACCAATATTGCTGGTATCTCATATTTCATGTGGAATGCCTAGATCCATTCTAGCCCAGGTCCAACCATCATCTTATGCACATAATTTCTAAAGCTGCACTCAAAGCCATTGTGTCACGATGCTATATGTGCCCACACCTGGAAAAATAGGCTCAATGGCACAAACATTGGCCATGTCACATCACAATACAGAAGTTAAGTTGCTCTTGTCTGGACATTTTTAGGAATAAATGTGTAAAAATATTGACACTACATACTACATAAAAACCGACACTGAGAGACGAGTGTACCCTTAATATACTTTAATACTGTAATTAGTTCTCAAAGCGATACATAGACACTTAAGGTTATTTACTAACATGGGGCAAAAGTGTAAATGTTCAGTAATCCATAGAAATCAATCAATCAGTATCAGCCTATTAGCTTTCAACAGTTGAGAGCAAGTAAGACTGATAAAAGCAAAAATATGATTTGGTTTTATGAGTTGCTTTATATTTGTCTTTATATTAGTAAATAATCACCAATGTGTATACATACCTGCCAACATTCGCGATGAGAAAGTTGGGACAAATTTGGCCACACTATGATCCCACCAAGCCCCCTTCTCCACAATCCCCTAAAACCTGGCCCAGGATCTTCCTGTATTCCTTTCCCATGATTCCCCAAAATTGGGATTTTCCCATGGACAGTTGGCAGGGATATATCTATCACCTGTTCACCAAGTCTCCCTTGCTCTGGTAAAATATCAGTAGATGCACAGGTACAGCAGTTATAGGTTGTATCCTGGAGAAGAACATAGCTGCATAGTTCATAGGTTGTTAAACTAGCTTTGTGGTAGTGCTATTGTCTATTTTCATATATCGCATTCCCCCCTCTCCTATCTATCACTGCCACCCTCATTACCTCCTCTCATGCCTCTCATTGCCACTTTCAGGGTCACCTCTCGTATCTATCATTGCCACCCTCTTTACTCCCTCTAAAATTGTCATTGTCACCCACATTGCCTTTTTTCATATATTTCATTCCCCCCTCTCATATCTATCATTTCCTCCCACAATCCCAAAAAATATTAGTAGGTTAATTGACTTCTATCAAATTGACCCTAGTCTCTCTCTCTATCTGTGTATGTTAGGGAACTTAGACTGTAAGCTCCAATGAGGCATGGTCTGATGTGAGTGAGTTCTGTACAGCGCTGCAGAATTAGTGGCGCTATATAAATGAGGATAATAGTGGTGCTATATAGCTGATTATAATGATGATTTCATTATCATACCTCCCATCATTTAAATTCGATAAATCTAGACATAGCCACACCTCTTCAACAGGGGTGTATGGTCGTGTCATGTTCTCAGGGGTTGTGTCTTTCGAAGAGCTCAGCCATCTCCAACCCCTTTTTCCTCCCCTAAAAACACCCTTGAATTGGGTGTACACCAGATGCACCTGCCTATAGGGCGTGATGCAGACCTCCTAAGTTCCACAAGTTGGGGCAAATGTACTGAACCAAGGGGTGGCGGGACAGTCAAGTCTAATCCTGACAGGCCCACCCAAACCAGGACAGTTGGGAGGTTTGAGCTATGTAACCGTAAACGGTAATCACTCTCTGCAAGACAATAGTATTTGAAAAAGTGTCTCTGCAAATGATCATGCCCTATATGGTTAATTAATTTATAGACTAGAAATGATCAATTAAATGATTATGTCCAGTGTAAAACATTCTGTTTTCTTTGCTTTGAGCAACAAAAATTGTCTTTAATGATACTGAAAAACCGGGTGCCAGAGTCTGCACTGCCAACAATTACTGCAATCAGCGTGACAGAGTCAGTCAAATTCCTATAACTAAACCTTGTCCTAATTTGGCAGTCGTGCGTATCCGCAGCTTGGCTTAATAATTGCCAGTGATGGCATTGACAATTATGCTCTTCCGTTTTTATTTTTCATTATTCATCATCCTGGATAGCTTCCTCTTTTCTATCCTCACATATAATTGTGTTATATTTTATACCAATTATGATATATAACTTGCTTTTAGGTTTTTTTGTTATCAACACATAGAAAAAATAAAACCCTATTATTGCATACAAGCTCAAAGATATTTGATAAGATAAAAAGTAAATACATATCTAAAGTTTCTGTTCATCAAATTACATTTTATTTGCACTATTTTACTATGTGTTTTTTTCCTATTTTGAAATAAAAGTTTTAAAGGAGATTTATGTTTGGTAGTGACACATACAGTGAAAAAATATGAAATAATGTAAGGGGCAAACTTAAAGGGTATTTCCACATAAAAGTAAATTACTCAGGGGGGAGTACAAAGGACATTGCTGTAAGGAGCCCGGACCAGGGGACCCACTCTTCTCTGACTTCTTTGTAAGTAATCAGCAGCCTGGCAGAGGCAAGCTGATGGCAGCCCTGTGTGTATGAAGGCTTTTCTCTAAAAATTAGGCATCTGGAGCAAGAGGGATCATGGAACTTATTCTGCATTCTTTGTCAACTCCCGGGAGTATGTCTACTAAATTGCGGGTTTGAAAAAGTGGAGATGTTGCCTATAGCAACCAATCAGATTCTAGCTGTCATGTTGTAGAATGTACTAAATAATTGATAACAAGGGGCCTGATTCATTAAGATTCTTAACTTGAGAAACTTCTTATTTCAGTCTCCTGGACAAAACCATGCTACAATGCAAGAGGTGCAAATTAGTATTCTGTTTTGCACATAAGTTAAATACTGCCTGTTTTTTCATGTAACACACAAATATCAACTTTAAATTTCAGTGTACAAATAAGCTATCAATTATTTGTGTGTTACATGAAAAAACAAGCAGTATTTAACTTATGTGCAAAACAGAATACTAATTTGCACCCCTTGCATTGTAACATGGATTTGTCCAGGAGACTGAAATAAAAAGTATCTCAAGTTAAGATCCTTAATGAATCAGGCCCAAGAATCTGGTTGCTATAGGCAACATCGCCACTTTTTCAAACCTGCCGTTTAGTAAATATACCCTCCGGTGTCTGGATGTCAAGACACAAGAGCCCCACATGAGTCAGGAGAAAAGCTGCTGAAGAGCACCATCGAAAGGTATGCAAATTTTTTTAAAGCCTCCTTCACCACACATTATATTATACACTTCCCAACTGTCCCAGTTTAGGTGTGACAGTCATGATTTGAAGGGACTGTCCCATCTTTCCACCAGTTGGCACGTTTGTTTTGACTTCCAGGAACTTAGGAGGTATGCCCTGCCCACCATTGTGACTGAGGACATCATCACTGGTGATTGCCACTGGTGCGTGTAGCAATTCAAAGCTTTTTATGGAGTGTGGAATGTTGGGAGAGAACTAACACATCGGAAGCGCTAGACCCAGTGTAGGTGGTCATGCCACCAATGTGGTCTGACCGCGTCTCTTTTTGTCTGTACTCTACTGTTATCCGGATTACCTGTAGCAAAATAAATATATCCCTAGGTGCTAGATTTACTAAAGGGCGGTTTTAAAACTGACTGATGTATTAAAGCCTAAATCGCATTAAAACGGTCAGAATTGACATATTTCATAACTACCACTTTACAAATCACCACCCCGATTTTAACAAAGAGGAACATACAAACCGCCGGATTTACTAAGCTGGGGTTTGCAAAACCACCACAAACTGCCATCCAAAAAGGCCAAAATAAAAGAGGTGGTTGTGAGTGGCGAGATTGCACAAACTGCTGCTGTTTAAGCTAAATTTCCATTCAGAAAATAAGAGGAAACACCGTTGACATTTAAATTATTGAGGCAATTATTATTTATTGATTAAGGGGTACATTTAAGCCATTCAGAAGCAGGTATTAAAAAACCTTTTGGATTGCGAATTTGATGGCGGACTCACATGGGTCCTCGCATCCTTTTGAGTCCCTCCAGTATGCTCTTTGGATGGCGGCGGCGAATTGCACCCGATTCGTGGCTGTGACAGGTTTGGACGGGGCGGGGTGCCAATCAGGGCTCTCAATCAGGCCTGTCAATTAGAAATTTTACCACCAGGCTTGCTATGTCGTTAAGGCACATCACGGCATCGGCGTGTGACACCGGCGCATCAGCAGCTTTATAAGCCGCTACGCGCCACCATTTTGGGCAGTTCATTTTTGGAGCAAAAAGAGAGCGGACGTCGAGAGGTGCACAAAGACGCTGGAGAAGACCCCAAGATCGCCGGAGAGAAGAAGAAAGACGGCGCTCAAAAGGAGATGAAAGAGTACATCGGAGGGCGGCGAAGAACAGCTGCAAAGAGTCCTTGTAAGGACTGAGAGCTACTCTGCCTGGGCGGTGACGGGATCAAACACAGAAGGCCCGAAGACGACGTCGGCGGATTAGAGAAATAGCTGCAGATTAAAAATCTATGTTGCGGTGTTCGGTGGTCCCCCAAGGACAGGTAGGGCCCTACTGGGTAACCCCTATCCTAGGCCACTCCTTCTTTCAATGGGCATTAGGCCCGAGGCTCATATCGGACATTAGGCTCGAGCGGCAGATAGGGCTGCACCATCTTAGGTTCAGGGCACAAGGGCCTGCTAGTTTAGGACAAGGTGGGCACAAGGCCCTTGTAGTTGTGTAAGTTGGGGCACAAGGCCCTTGTAGTTGTGTAAGTTGGGGCACAAGGCCATTGTAGATGTGTAAGTTGGTGCACAAGGCCCTTGTAATTGTGCAAGTTGGGGCACAAGGCCCTTGTAGTTGTGTAAGTTGGTGCACAAGGCCCTTGTAATTGTGTAAGTTGGGGCACTAGGCCCTGGTAGTTGTGTAAGTTGGGGCACAAGGCCCTTATAGCTGTGTAAGTTGGTGCACAAGGCCCTTGTAGTTATATTAGTTGGGGCACAAGGCCCTTCCAAGTTCTATTCGTTGGGGCACAGGCCCTTACGTGTGGCGCTAGGCCAGGCCATTTAGAAGCAGGGTACAAGACCTTTATATAGCCATAATAGAGCGCTAGGCTCTGGATAGTATAGAAGGGTGTTAGACCCTACGTAGTTAATTGGTAGTCTGTAGGAGTGGCATATAAGGCCCCTCTAACCGGTCCGGAAGGGCACCTAACGTCCGGAGCCCTTGGCTGAAAAGCTAGGGCTCAGGCCGATGGCGGAGGCCGGTGGAGCGGCTGTGTACTAATGGATCAGAATGATCTAAGCTGGGTGAATAACAGTAGGTAGGGAGTGTTCATAGTTAACCCTCAGGATCAGTTAGTACCTGGGGTGACCTAAGAGTGTTTTTTGTAGTTTGTGTGACTTTGCTCCCCTGGGCATTCTTACTGCGGTTTAGCTATTTTCAATCTGCCACACATCGCCAGACATTTTAAATCGCAGCCTCAAACCGCCATATAGTAAATGCAGCGGTTTGGACCACTGAACCGCTGGCAATGTGTGACCACCAAACTCGCATCTTAGTAAATCTAGCTCTTAATGTTATTTGAGTGATTACATTGGAGGGACAGCAGGTTGTGCTGTTACTAAATGTGTTATTTTGTTATCGCTCTGTATTATAGAAATGTACTCTGTGGTACACGAATGTTCTCGTCATGTTGTTATTGATGTAATATGCTGTCATGTCTGTATGCTGATAACTAAACAGTTTATTATAAATAGTTATATCACAAATAACTTCCCAGTGTGTGCCTATTAACAGAGTATGAAAGAATTATTGATCTTCTAGCAAAGCTTTCCAAGGAAACGATTATAAACTTGAACTTTGGTAACGATTTCATTATGAAATGAAGGATATTTTTTATAATATTTTATTAAGATGCTAGTTGCTAATGATTCATTTGCTTTATCTTTTTAGGCATGTTACCCTAGAGTGTCAGTGCCAATTGCATTCAATCTGAAGTTGGTGATACCTGAGTCCTGACCAAAAAGCTGACGTGTGATTTTTCTGCATGTAAGGTGTTGCTTCTGTGAGCACAGGAACTTATTGCAAAGTGAAAAAAAAGATTACTATACATGACAACATTTTCTTGTAATAGGATCTATAATTGTTCCATGAAGAACATAATGAGCTAAACGCTTTCATCAATATTTCTGAATATTATCTGATTTCTTAGTGGAAACCTTGAGAACAATGTATGATGTTTATAGCAAAAACATGTGTTGTTCACATGGACAGTGCTACATTTTCCCTGCAGCTACTCTTTGCCCGAAAATAAAAATAAATATTATTGTAATGACAAATATAAATAAATAACAATTGTTTGCAATGTTAAAAAGTACATGACAATACCCATAGGGGCATATTCAATTCTTTGTTTTCCACGCCGCGGGAAAACCATTACCGTTAATACGATAATAGTTAGCTGGATTTCAGCTGAAATCCAGCGAGTAAATTACCGTATTAACTGTTTTTCCGCGCATTATTACCGTAATGATGGTAATAATGCGTGGGCCGTGAGATTTTCGGCGTTTCCGCCGAGAATTGAATATGCCCCATAGTGTTGTTAGTATTTCTTATACCCCGTTCACACAGCCTCAAAAACCCGGGTTATTGCCGGAGCGAGCCCCGACGGCCCTGGTTGAGACTGAGTGTGAACCAGTCCCCTGCATCTACCCGGGTCAGGTGACCCGGTAATTACACCCGGGTCCTTTGCAGGATTATTCCCGGGTTTGACCAGGGTAGATGCCAGTCTGAGCGGTGACACCTGGGTTGAAAAACATGGGTCTCACCGACAAGTGTTAGAAAGCAGAAAAAAAAAACAACATCACAAGAGGAGCCAATCAAAGCTCCTCTTGTGAAGTTGCCAGGGAGACCCGGGCAGATCTGGGTTCAGTGTGGACCCTGAAATTTGCGGGATTGGGCGGCAGTGTGAATGAAGTATTATATGTCAGTATAATTGTACCTGTGCTGTAGAGAGTGTATACAATCTGCAAAGTTTCTGAGTTACCCAGCTCTACTTGTTTTACTGACATGTTTCTATTCCTTACACACCTTGCTGACCTCATTCTCCCTGTTTCCATTTCTTACATGGACGCTTTGCTGTTTCCATTACCATGTGGATATTTTTCTTCCTATTGTGTACAGCTGAGCCACATCAATTTCACCCACTCCATTCTCCTGAAATAACTCTGTGAACATAAATTCTTTTGCAAACTAGTTTACTGCTCTTTGTATGTTAAATAACAATACAAACGGCATAACCTTTCCTATACTTAATCCCCTAGAACGGCGGTGCTTATTTAAATAAGGGTTACATACAGCATAACCTTTCCTATACTTAATCCCCCAGAACGGCGATGTTTATTTAAATAAGGTTTATATATAGCATAACCGTTCCTATACTAATCCCCCAGAAAGGCAGTGCTTATTTAAATAAAGTTTGTACTTTAAACAGCTGGCAGTTCCTTGCATTGCCCCCTTAATACCGCCAACGTGACTGTCGCTATTTTAAGTGATGACAATTACACTGACGTCATTTTCTGCTGCAGTGGATTACAGCATTCATGACGGAAATATTCAGTATCTCTTTTTAGGTGAGTCTGCATTTCCTCAAAGTCGGAGTTATAGCGATAAGCATATTAGCGTTGCTATAACTCTTGTTGGAAACCCAGGGCCATCTCTTCCATTGGGCACAATGGGCAGGTGTCCGGGGGCCCTGCGGGCAAGGGGGCCCATCCGAGGCAGCGCTGGAAAAAAAAATCTTGCAAAAAAAAAAAAGAAAATACTTACCTTGCGGTCACGTCAGCTGGCGATCCGGCTCCCTCCCTGGTCCCCTCTTCTGTGCTGTGCTCGCAATGAATGTTGGGCGTGATGTCATGCCCAACATTCACTGCAAGCACAGCACGGAGGAGCGCAGAACAGAGAGACTCGCACGGAAAAGAGAAGAGAAAGGGATCAGACTTAAGGTAAATTAAGGGGGCCTCTCTCTCTATATATATATATATATATATATATATATATATATGTATATATATATATATATATATATATATGTATATATATATATACATTAATATATGATAATTTCCTCTCCCTCTGTGTAGAAATCAGCACTTCCTTGTTTGGGCGGTCACGTTTTAGTGACTGGGAGGCGGCATAATCTTTCTGCAGAGTATATAAACCTCACTCTGAGACTGTAGCAGTGTCAGAGCAACAAGTACCTCAACTTGTCTGACTCCTGGTCCTTGTTCAGTTCCTGTGCTCTCGCTGCCCGAGTTGCTATCCTGTTCATTGACCATTTGTGTACCAGACCCTGGCTCCGTCCTGCCACTCTGTCTGCCACCTCATTCTGCTACTGCATTGCCCTCCTGTGTAACAGACTCCGGCTCCATTCTGACTATCCATCTGCCTCCTGACTCTGTACCTTGTCCGCCTGTGTACCAGTCCCCTCTCCTACTGTGTTCAGTAACGCATGTTACTGTCACTCACCGGACTGTTAGTGCCTTTAGGTTGGGACATGGGTCTCTCTCGCTCCTGCAGGCGCCTCTCCTGAGCCGCGGCCGTCCGCCATCTTGACTAAGATTACGCATGTGCAGAAACCCTGATCTGTTAATACCTCGCCTCTAGTCTCATTGGTTAATTAATCACCTCTCAGTGCTTAAGGCACCTGTTGCCCTATTACATTTGCCTGTTCTTGGTTCTCTTATTCCTTGAGACTCTGAGGTGTTTCCTGTTTATGCTCGTGTTATCTGTTTACTCCTGGACAAGTCTCCTCTCCTCATCGGTAGTAGAACTTACCCGCTGCAGACTACTCTCTCTACCTCCTTTACCTGCCTGCTTCTGGACAAGTCTCCTCTCCTCATCGGTAGTAGAACTTACCCTCTGCAGACTACTCTCGCTACCTCCGTTACCTGCCTGCTTCTGGACAAGTCTCCTCTCCACATCGGTAGTAGCACTTACCCACTGCAGACTACTCTCGCTACCTCCGTTACCTGCCTGCTTCTGGACAAGTCTCCTCTCCTCATCGGTAGTAGAACTTACCCGCTGCAGACTACTCTCGCTACCTCCGTTACCTGCCTGCTCCTGGACAAGTCTCCTCTCCACATCGGTAGTAGCACTTACCCGCTGCAGACTACTCTCGCTACCTCCGTTACCTGCCTGCTCCTGGACAAGTCTCCTCTCCACATCGGTAGTAGAACTTACCCGCTGCAGACTACTCTCTCTACCTCCGTTACCTGCCTGCTACTGGACAAGTCTCCTCTCCACATCGGTAGTAGAACTTACCCGCTGCAGACTACTCTCGCTACATCCGTTACCTGCCTGCTTCTGGACAAGTCTTCTCTCCACATCGGTAGTAGAACTTACCCGCTGCAGACTACTCTTGCTACCTCCGTTACCTGCCTGCTCCTGGACAAGCCTCCTCTCCACATCGGTAGTAGAACTTACCCGCTGCAGACTACTCTCGCTACCTCCGTTACCTGCCTGCTCCTGGACAAGTCTCCTCTATACATCAGTGGTACAACTTGCCTATTTCAGACCACTCACGTTACTCCGTTCCACGCTTGCACCTGGACAAGTCTTCCCTTCACATCAGTGGTACAACTTGCCTATTGCAGACTACTCACGTTACTCCGTTTCATGCCTGCGCCTGGACTAGTCTTCCCTTCACATCAGTGGTACAACTTGCCAATTGCAGACCACTCACGCTATTCTGTTACACACCTGCGCTGGACAAGTCTTCTCTACATATCCGTGGTGAAACTTACCAGCTGTAGACCATTCATGTTTCCTTGTGATATAGCTACTACTCTGTATGGTACCTATTAGCTGGACTAAAGTCTACAAGTGCCTCTGTATTGTAGATGCAAGTCGCTGACTCTTCTACTATATTGTTGATTGGTCTTTGCCTAACGTTATCCAGTTATCAAGTACTGGCCTGCTATATGCTACCTGCGTGCTAAGGCACTTGGACTCTTTCCTCATTTTATCCTGTTTACTAAACTGCTGTACCATCACAGTTCCACGGTGCCAAGACTCAGCATTTATACTATTGACATTCCTTTCCTCTATTCTACTGTATGGTTCCACTGATTCACCACACTACCCAGAGGTCCGCACTTCTGGTAAGTGTAGCTACACCTGGTGAATTCTGGGTAAAACTCCTAGTGCCCGTGACAGTTACACATAGTGGCAGGTCAGGGTCAGGGCTGCCAAGAGGAATTCAGGGACCCGGTACAACAACTTCATGGGGCCCCCTTATAGATGAGAATGCAAAATTGCTGATGGGTGTGTTCATACAATTGGGGGCATGGCTATGCATCATTGGGTGTGCCAGGCCACCCTCCTACAGAAAAAAAAACCTGCATTGTTGTGTTCACCATTGATCTGAGGAAGGGGGGGGTGTTGATTCTATATCAGGTAAATTGTCTTTTGCCCCAGTAGCCCAAACAATCCCAGAAAATATAAGTGCAACCTAGTGGTGATGATATGCTCAGCAATGTTGATGTCTAATTAAGACAATTTTAGACCCAAAACTTTAGATAATTTATCAGAGGTAGACTGTAATGGATGAGACACCTGGGTGAATTATAAATACACCTGACTGGGTATGCAATTATAATCCAACTGTGCTAATAGAAGCCCATTAGCTTTTTCATATTTGAACACACATGTGTATAGATTTGGGTGATCGAACTAGCGTGGGATGAGGAATTTAGGCTAATTCATTG
This sequence comes from Mixophyes fleayi, assembly GCF_038048845.1. Lineage (NCBI taxonomy): Eukaryota > Metazoa > Chordata > Amphibia > Anura > Limnodynastidae > Mixophyes > Mixophyes fleayi. The sequence continues at coordinate 241,696,639 of NC_134406.1, forward strand.
CAAAACCAGTGCATACAAAAGACAGTACAAATACTGCTTATCAAAACACTTAATGGTGTTGAAGAAATCTCACCATCCAAAATGGAAGACAACTTTAATACTGATTATAACCAATCACCTTCCCTTTAATTTGATGGAAGCCAGAGCAAATCTAAAAGGTGATCAGCAGAAATACTTAGCAGGGCCTGAGGCTGACCGGGCAAGTATCCCCACCAAACCCATTTAATATCATTTGCCCTCTTGTACTGTACCAAGCTTCATGTCCAGCAGGCATTCAATAAAATGGCATACACACTTTCCCAGAGAGGGGAGATGAGTCCAAAGCCGGAGTACAAAGATTAGGAGAGTTGGTGAATAGGGGTGGAGATTTAACATTAGTACATAGGGCTACATCTTTTTTGAAAACAACATCATTTCGGGAAAGATTGATAAAACCTTCCTTACACAATCCACATGCTGTCAATCAATGAATAGTCATCTGAAATACCTTACACCTACCTTATATAGTTAAATGACCTCCACTTTGAGACATGGTAACAGTGAAAAATAAAAGCCAATAGCAGTCCACGAAGAACAGATTAAACTTCTATACAGTGAAATTTTAAAGAACATAAACAGTACTTCACCTCTAATACAACATGTTGTGTTACTATATCTCTTTTCCACCTTCTTTTTCACTCTGAGCCTCTCTCCCCCTTTCTTTATAGCTGTCACGGGCACTAGGAGTCTTTACCCAGGGATCACCAGATGGTAGGCTTACCAGAGCAATGTAGATGGTAATAGGGTACTCTGGTAGCTGGGTGATCACGGAACATGAAATGATGGCCGATGAGATGCTCAGGAAAGTCTATGACTAGCAACACTGGTAATAATGAGGTAATGATACACAAGGAACTGTATGGACAAGGACACGTGAAGGTAGTCAGTGGTCTGCGATAGCAAGTTGTACCACTGCTATAGTGAGGAGGAATGTCCAACAGAAACAAGGAGGTGATGAGAGTCAGCGGTCTGCGGGTAGCAAGTTGTACCGCTGTCTGAGTGAAGGAATGGAATCCAAGTGGAGGTATCCAGGTAGTCAGTGGACTGCGGTAGCAAGTTGTACCACTGCTATGTGAGAGGATAATGGAACAGGTGATACCAGAAACAGGGATCAGTGGTCTGACATCAGCAAGTTGTACCACTGAATATATATGTGAGGAGGTGCACGGGGGAAGACTGCAACACAGGATATACACAGGCACCTTATACACGATCCACAGTAATATGCACAATATAGATATATATATATATAAATGACTGATCAGGTCTGCAATCTAGAAAGTCTCTTGAAGTAGTCCAGCACAATGATAACACAGTCAATGATGGCAATAGACTCAGCGGATAGCAGACTCCAGAGAGAACCAAACACAGTCCAGCAAGATATGCAATACACAGCACAGTCAATGAGAAGTATGCATACCGTGGTTCAGCAGTAGCAGTCAGATGGGATTGCAGCGGTACCTGAGCGGCTGGAGGCCGACTGGATAGGAAGTCCCTGGATAGGTGAAGCAGCGGTCTAGCAGGTGCAGCGCACAGGTGAGTAGACCAACAGGGACACGAATCCACAGGAGTCAGCAACACGTGGAACTGGACTCATAGGGGACCCAGGAGAATGGAGATGATCCAGCAGAGGGTAGTAGATGAGATACAAATCCAATGCTGACAGGAGGGTAGAGACCAGTGGAACACGTGAAGGCGTGGAGAGTGGATCAGCAGGAGATGGACGATAGCGTTGACCACCGCAGCAGGACTCAGCGGCACACGGAGGTAACCAGTAGCAACCACAGGAACCAACAGCGATGGGAAACAGGAGTGCAGCGCAGGGCAGGAGCTGTTGATCACGAAGTGTAGCAGATGGTAATGAAAGCGGCAGTCTCGAGGAAGTCACAGCAAAGATGAGATGAGACTATAGTGCACGGAGGCAGCGGATAGTAATCAGCTGGCAGTCACGATGTTAAACACAGGCGAGTTGCAAGCAGGAGACTGTAGTGCACAGAGGCAGCGGATAGTAGTCAGCTGGCAGTCACGATGTTGAACACAGGCGAGTTGCAAGCAGGAGACTGTAGTGCACGGGCAGCGGATAGGAATCAGCAAACAGACTTGATGAGAAGCAGGTGAGTGAGGTAAAAGCTGGAGTGCACGGAGGCAGCGGATAGCGATGAGCAAACAGTCACATTGATATAAAATAACGTTGAAGTGGTATAGAAGACTGTAGTGCAAGGAGGCAGCGGATAGGAATCAGCAAACAGTCATGATGATACAGTTGATGGTAGAAGTGGTATGGAACCACAGTAGTAGAAGTGGTTTGGAAACCACAGGAATCAGCAGCGCTGAAAACACGAGTAATACAGGAACACCTTCAGAGACTCATGAGGAATGAGACTCCAAGATCAGGCAACGTGGTGTTGACCACAGGTGCTTAATATAGGGAGGTTGCCTGATCTGCCAATTGAGTTAAAGGGGTATACACTGAAGTATAGAAAAGGGCTGCGCATGCGCAGACCCTCAGGATGGTGGACGACCACGGTTCCTAAATGTCCGGGAAGAGGCACTCACGGTCCGGTGAGTGACAGTACCCCCCCTTTTAAAGTTGGGCACAGAACGCCTGGAACCGGGCTTGTCCGGATTTTTGGAGTAAAACTTCTTCAAAAGGGCAGGAGCATTAAGATCTTCAGCTTTGATCCAAGAGCGCTCCTCAGGACCAAAGCCCTTCCAATGAACGAGGAAGTGGAGGACTCCTCGCGAAATTTTTGCATCTAGTACCTCGGTAATCTCAAAATCCTCCTCCTGATGAACTTGAACTGGCTGCGGAGCTGAGGGAGGAGTTGAAAAACGGTTGATAATAAGAGATTTGAGCAAAGATACATGGAAGGCATTAGAAATCCGAAGACTCTTAGGAAGAAGAAGTTTCACACATACTGGATTGATTACTTGAATGATCCTATATGGACCAATAAAACGAGGGGCGAATTTCATAGATGGGACCTTCAAACGAATATTTTTGGTGGATAACCAGACACGATCTCCAATTTTTAGTGGTGGAATAGCCCGCCTCTTCTTATCTGCAAAAGACTTATATTTGTTAGATGTCTTCTTTAAACGGGTTTTGACCTGAGACCAGATATTTTTGAAGGTCTGACAAGCAGTCTCCACAGCAGGAACTTGGGTGGGAGGGAGGGCAGGAAATTCCGGAAAAGACGGATGGTGACCGTGAACTACCAGCACTTGACTTTTTGAAGATGACTCCTGAGATCCATCTTCAACGTCCGATGACGTCACAAACGCCCGATGAGGAGGAAGGCGTTCAGACTGAACCTTATCACACAGATCCGTAGATGAAGGATCCTGTGGAGGAGGACCTGGTGGAATAGACGAATGCTGTCTTTTGAATGAAACCACTTGAGAGAGGCAACGATGATGACATTCAGCTCCCCAAGATGTAACTTGAGAAGTGCGCCAGTCAATCTGGGGAGAGTGACACTGAAGCCATGGAAGGCCTAAGACAATTGGACTTGTCGTAACAGGAAGGATTAAAAACGATATTTCTTCCTGGTGAAGCCCACCAATCTGAAGCGTTACTGGAGACGTACTCTGGGTGATGAGACCATTGATGAGACGTGATCCATCCATAGCAGTCACAGTAATCGGTGTTTTCAAAGTAATCACTGGTAGGGACCATTGATTCACTAATGATTTGGAAATGAAATTTCCTGCTGCTCCGGAATCAATCAATGCCTGTGACTCAAAGGCTTTGGTAGCAAAGGAAATCGTAACATCAAAAGTGCAGGCTTTTAATTTCGTAGAAGATGGAGAGGACTCCAGGAACCCTAACCTTATCTCCCCAGTATTGGTTAGAGCCCGGCATCTCCTGGGACAAGAATTGAGCATATGCGTAGAATCGGCACAATAGATACAAAGTCTATTTTTTATTCTTCGGTCCCTCTCCTCTAAAGTTAATTTGGAGCGACCTATCTCCATGGGTATCACCGGAGATGAAGCTGGGTGAAATTGAGGATTTGAGAGAAGAGGTGTTTTAACCGAAGTTGTTTTCTCAGGTTCTCTTTCACGAAACCTCAGGTCTACCCGATGGCAAAGAGAGATCAAATCTTCTAAAGAGGAGGGTAGTTCTTGTGAAATCAGTGCGTTTTTAATTTTATCGGAAAGCCCCTGCCAGAAGGCGGCAACTAGTGCTTCAGTGTTCCACTGAAGTTCAGAGGCTAAGATCCTAAATTGAATGACGTACTGAGCCACAGTGCGAGATCCTTGGCGAATACGGAGAATGCTAGAAGCAGCGGAAATAACACGACCTGGTTCATCGAATACACTACGGAATGTAGAAATGAATCTGGCACTATCTTGTAATATTGGATCGTTCCTCTCCCACAGAGGGGAGGCCCAAGCCAGGGCTTGTCCTGAAAACAAAGAGATAAGATAGGCCACTCTGGAACGATGGGTAGAAAAATTTTGAGGTTGGAGCTCAAAATGGACTGAACATTGGTTAAGGAAACCCCTACAAGTTTTGGGGTCTCCATCGTACTTTGACGGAGTAGGCAGGTGAAGCGTGGAAGCTATAGACACCTGGGATGGCAATGGGGAAACGGAGGAAAGCACAGGAGCTTCAGTAGTAGCTGTCACAGTCTGTCCAGATGTTCCTTGGGAGGTTAATGACTGATAACACTGAAGTAACAGCTGTTGGCGGGCATCCTGTTGCTCCACACGGCTAACCAGATGTTGCAGCATCTCTTTGGCGGTAGGTTCCACATCTGGGTCTGTCATGGCCTGATCTTACTGTCACGGGCACTAGGAGTCTTTACCCAGGGATCACCAGATGGTAGGCTTACCAGAGCAATGTAGATGGTAATAGGGTACTCTGGTAGCTGGGTGATCACGGAACATGAAATGATGGCCGATGAGATGCTCAGGAAAGTCTATGACTAGCAACACTGGTAATAATGAGGTAATGATACACAAGGAACTGTATGGACAAGGACACGTGAAGGTAGTCAGTGGTCTGCGATAGCAAGTTGTACCACTGCTATAGTGAGGAGGAATGTCCAACAGAAACAAGGAGGTGATGAGAGTCAGCGGTCTGCGGGTAGCAAGTTGTACCGCTGTCTGAGTGAAGGAATGGAATCCAAGTGGAGGTATCCAGGTAGTCAGTGGACTGCGGTAGCAAGTTGTACCACTGCTATGTGAGAGGATAATGGAACAGGTGATACCGGAAACAGGGATCAGTGGTCTGACATCAGCAAGTTGTACCACTGAATATATATGTGAGGAGGTGCACGGGGGAAGACTGCAACACAGGATATACACAGGCACCTTATACACGATCCACAGTAATATGCACAATATAGATATATATATATATAAATGACTGATCAGGTCTGCAATCTAGAAAGTCTCTTGAAGTAGTCCAGCACAATGATAACACAGTCAATGATGGCAATAGACTCAGCGGATAGCAGACTCCAGAGAGAACCAAACACAGTCCAGCAAGATATGCAATACACAGCACAGTCAATGAGAAGTATGCATACCGTGGTTCAGCAGTAGCAGTCAGATGGGATTGCAGCGGTACCTGAGCGGCTGGAGGCCGACTGGATAGGAAGTCCCTGGATAGGTGAAGCAGCGGTCTAGCAGGTGCAGCGCACAGGTGAGTAGACCAACAGGGACACGAATCCACAGGAGTCAGCAACACGTGGAACTGGACTCATAGGGGACCCAGGAGAATGGAGATGATCCAGCAGAGGGTAGTAGATGAGATACAAATCCAATGCTGACAGGAGGGTAGAGACCAGTGGAACACGTGAAGGCGTGGAGAGTGGATCAGCAGGAGATGGACGATAGCGTTGACCACCGCAGCAGGACTCAGCGGCACACGGAGGTAACCAGTAGCAACCACAGGAACCAACAGCGATGGGAAACAGGAGTGCAGCGCAGGGCAGGAGCTGTTGATCACGAAGTGTAGCAGATGGTAATGAAAGCGGCAGTCTCGAGGAAGTCACAGCAAAGATGAGATGAGACTATAGTGCACGGAGGCAGCGGATAGTAATCAGCTGGCAGTCACGATGTTAAACACAGGCGAGTTGCAAGCAGGAGACTGTAGTGCACAGAGGCAGCGGATAGTAGTCAGCTGGCAGTCACGATGTTGAACACAGGCGAGTTGCAAGCAGGAGACTGTAGTGCACGGGCAGCGGATAGGAATCAGCAAACAGACTTGATGAGAAGCAGGTGAGTGAGGTAAAAGCTGGAGTGCACGGAGGCAGCGGATAGCGATGAGCAAACAGTCACATTGATATAAAATAACGTTGAAGTGGTATAGAATACTGTAGTGCACGGAGGCAGCGGATAGGAATCAGCAAACAGTCATGATGATACAGTTGATGGTAGAAGTGGTATGGAACCACAGTAGTAGAAGTGGTTTGGAAACCACAGGAATCAGCAGCGCTGAAAACACGAGTAATACAGGAACACCTTCAGAGACTCATGAGGAATGAGACTCCAAGATCAGGCAACGTGGTGTTGACCACAGGTGCTTAATATAGGGAGGTTGCCTGATCTGCCAATTGAGTTAAAGGGGTATACACTGAAGTATAGAAAAGGGCTGCGCATGCGCAGACCCTCAGGATGGTGGACGACCACGGTTCCTAAATGTCCGGGAAGAGGCACTCACGGTCCGGTGAGTGACAATAGCACTGTCCCTTTCTGCTTTCCTCCCCTTGCCTCTCCGTTTCTTTACTTACCTTTTGCTAGCTTCTTTCTTTTCTTTTCTTCTTTTCTGTCTTTTCTTCTTTCTTCTTGCTCGGTCCTCTCTGCGGCGCTCCTAACTGAATGTCGGGTGTGACTTGACGACATCCCGCCCGACAGTCAGTATGAACGGAGCAGAGAGGAGGGACGCCGATGCCGTGATCACGTGAGTATGAAAGCTCCCTTCACCAACGAACGAGTCAGGACCGCCCCCTCCCCCCCCCCCCTCCCCGGTGGAAAAAAAAAAAAAGAAAAGAAAAAAGGAAAAAAAAAAAAAATCGCAATAAAAAAAATGTTAAAGAAGTAAAAAGAAAAAATTAGCAGTTAGGGCCCAGGCCCGGCCCCCTGACATGGCTGGGCCCTGGTAAAATGTACCGACTTCCCCCCCTCTCTGGCGGCCCTGGTCAGGGGACTGCGACCTGCGGGTTCTCGGCGGCTAAGTCCAACCCGGTGTCTCGAACACCCCAGCCTGTCTCAAGGAGAATACGTTAGCTTAAGATATGTTTAATCTGAAAACTATTTCCAGGGCTTTAATTTGTCCAAAAGGTAATAAACAGACATACAATAAGTTGCACAAATAATTTTAAAAAAATAAAATAGGAAAAAAAAAACAGAGTCCCTACTTACAAGTTCACGAATTGGCGTGTGAGGAGTACACATTGAGATTGAGAAGAGTGGCACATTTCAGTCGTGATAGACCTCCTAAAAGAAATGAACACTGTACTACTAATACAAGGGATTTTTAAACCATTTCTTGTTGGCTCTTCACCCACCACCTTTTATTTTCACCTAAGTTAGATGGATACCCAAAACGACACAGGGCATTCGAAGTAAATTATGGATGTTCTGAGACCTGGCATTTTCAGAGGATCCGAGTTCTCACCTCTGCTCGTTCGGCCTGGCTAAGTCTAACTCCTCTGCATACACAAACTACTCAGAGATCTTATCTGTCTTTGGATCTGGCTACTTTCAAAAGACCATTGACACTTGCCTAGGTCAGACTCAGGTCAGTTAACAAAATACACTTTAAAAGGTTACATAAAATATTCACAGTGTTATACATAAATTCAACAGAAACTAACAATCAGTCATTAGATAAACTACATTTCCTTACAGTCAGCCAGCGCCAATCTAGGTTAACACAAGGAATCTTTGTTACAGGAGTAAAGGAGTAATATAACTTAACATCTGCTGAGCTTTATGGGATGGAGGTGTTTGGACAAACTATACTTGTAATCGCTATGATCTGTGCTGGAGGAGTTTGGCATTTTAATTCATGTCTGAAAATGAAAACTGTTTATCTTTGTTATGAGATGGTTCTGGCACTCAACATTATTTGATTTTGCATTGCAAACTACTAGTGACCACTCCATGTTTATTGTGTTTAAACCTGAGTATTCAGGGGACCCTCTGGTCATGGATGCGACACCCACACCATAGCCGGTGCAGAAGAGGAGGAGACAGAGATTGGGGTACCATGCAACAGGATATCCCATGTAAGTGACCGCACAACACCAGTACCAGAGAGGTTTCACAGAGCAATCATCCACCTTTATAATACTGCAATTACTCCTACCTTGCAGAAATTACTACTTCACTTTGCTTTGCTTTTCTTTTGATCAGTGTTGTGTTATTTCAAACACAATAGTAAAAGCCAATGATTCCGATAAAATTAAAGATCTTTAGTACAAATGTTAGTTTCCTCTGGTGTATGAAACGTGTTTATTTCCTAACATGCTGAGCAGGTCACAAAGCAGCTTTTTATATTAGACAATGGCCTGCAGGATAACCACTTAGAATGCCACTTTCAGAGATCTACCTGCTGTTCCCTGTTTTGTAGTAACCTACCCGAATGTTCTGCATGATTACAGTCTCTTATATTGCAGACACACAGCTCATTGTGCTGAATGTATTTCTAGATAAAATTTGCTTTGCACCTTCTCTCTTAAATATATGCTGAATCTCTAAAGCTTTAAAAAAAAAAATAAGATTCATTTCTTGTTACAGAACCGAAACAGGAGCAAAAATACCAGATAGTCATGTCAGAAATCACAGTGAGCTATAATGACCAGATGAATAAAGATATAAGTGATTACAGTTGCTGATTGCGTATGAATATGTAATATACATTACATAATAATTAGAAATGAGTGGTTCAGATTCTGATAAATCTGACAATTCTAAGTTTTAACCATACTTGCCAACTCTCCCAGAATGTCCGGGAGACTCCCGCATTTTGCGAGAGTCTCCCGGACTCCCGGGCAAGTGTGGCAATCTCCCGAATTCTGCCCACTTCACTAGGAAGTGCCCCACTTCCTAGTGAAGTGGGCAGAATTAGATCCCGAACGCCACGATTCACGATGAATCGCGGCGTTTAGCCCCGCCCCGCTGTCAAATGACGCAATTTTGGATGCCCCGCCCCCTCACGCCCCCCTCCACTGGCTGGCTCCCGGAAGGGAGCTGAAGAAAGTAGGTAAGTATGGTTTTAACATTACTAGTTGGAATTCACCTTGAATCTGAAAGAAAGGAAAAATGGCTCTTTCTTATAATGTTGGAAACTTGTAAGCTTCAGACTCTGCAATGTGCATTTATATTATTCAGTATTACCAGTTGAACTATTATTGAATACTATATTGTTAATTACAACTAGAGATGCTCACTGACCCCTGTGTTTTGGTTTTGGTTTTGGTTTTGGATCTGTATTACCGTCGTGTTTTGGTTTTGGTTTTGCCAAACCACCATTGCGTGTTTTGGTTTTGTTTGGTTTTGTTTTGCAATTTGTTAAAAATATTACATTGTTTTGGCCTAAAATAACATAATTTAGGTATTATTTTGTACCTACATTATTAGTATCCTTACTAACACTAATTTCCAGTCATTTCCATTCAATTTTGACCACCTCCTAGGTCACAATATGATTTTCATACACTTTCAAAGAAAAATTGCTGCAGTTCTTGCCAGTAATAAGAAAAAGGCCATTGTCATGCCTGGGCATAAGACCAAAAATCCACCTCTTAAGTGTGGAATTATTTTTACACAAAACCTGACAACAGTTGTCTAGCCATTTGGAGCGTTTTTAAAGCCACACTCAGTAGAGGTAGGGACCTTAACCATCTGGGAGCCTCATCCATGTTACGTCATTTTTCAGCGAGTTCTTGGAAAGCTGTCGGGAAAATCAAAAACTTAGGTTAAAAAATATAACAACAAGCAGGCCAGTATCATCTGCCTCCCTTCTCTCATCTACATCCCAGCACCTGCAATCTACCCCCCCCAACACCTTAATCATCAATATCCCCAGAACCAATAATTTACAGTTAAACAATCCTTTGCAAGAGGAAGCAAGTATGAAATCTGTCACCCAGTCGCAAAGCGGGTCACAGACGCCATAAGGACTATGCTAGTATTAGATCTGCGTCCAATGTTCATTATTAATGCAGCTGGTTTTAGACAGTTATTTGAGGTGTTCTGTCCCTATTACCAAATTCCATCACGACACCATTTTACTATAAAAGCTATTCCTCACCTCTACCAGAAAGTTCTTAAAAATGTAATCATTGGTCTACAAAATGCCATTCTACCCACTGTACACTTAACGACAGATATGTGGGCAAGCGGAACTGAGCAAAGTAAAGATTGTATGACTGTGACAGCCCACTGGGTTGGTCATTCACCTTCCCCAGCATGGACAGCAGCAGCATGTACTCAGGTACGTCAGATTTTTGAGAAGTAGGCTACTTTGTGTATCAGCAGCTTCACTAAGAGGCATACAGCTGACAATCTGTTCCAAAAACTAAGGGATGTCATTGAAAGATGGCTAATCCTGCTTGGACTCTCCTGAGGATATGTCATTTCTGATGACGACCCCAATATTGTTCAAGCATTACAGCGGGGTTGAATTCCATTACATTTCCTGTTTTGCACACACAATCAACTTGGTGTTACAGAACTTTAAAAAAATCACATGCAGGAGATGCTGTTTGTGTCTGGAAAAATTTAGGGGCAATTTCTGTTTTCTGCAACAGCATGTAGAAGAATGCAGCAGCTGCAAGAAGACTAGCATTTGAGGGGAATATATTTTAGTCCAGCGAAGTAGTCACCTGCGAAGAGAGTGCAGACACGGTTAGCTTGAGTCAAGTGATTGCCTTTATAATACATTTTGACAAGGAGCTACAGAAATTTAACGTGTGACATAAAACAAAGTAAATGTGCTAACTATATTTTAATTGTAGACAAAATACTTAATTTGCTTCGCAAGGATCCAAGACCTATCAACATCTTGTTTAGGCGTCTTCTCCTTCAGTTTCTCTGGCAACTGCTTGTTGTACAAAAAATTGCTTTCCCAAGACACCCAGGGGTGATGCAGATGATTCCGCACAACATTTTGATATTTGCTGTGCTGTAAAAGAATTGGCCAAAAATCGTGACAGCTCTGCCCTAAAATCAACTAGTCATTCCCTTTGGAAGGCCATTATCGGCAATTACATCATACTACACTGACTTCTATGATGGTGGGATGAATTAGTATTGTTTGAGGAAGATTATCACTAAACCCTGCCACCTCTCCTGTTTCTGAGTGAGCTATGGTACATTAAAATGTAAGTGCAGATTTAGACCAAGACTGTCAGCCCTATTATTTCTATTTCAGCAATTACAGTTAGCAATGGAGCAAAGTAGCTCTTCTCTTTGGGTGTTACCTATATAACGCAGTAGAATTTGCCTGCAAATTCTACAGACAAGCCTGCTTGTCTTCCTCTTCATCAATGACTCTTAGCAATTGACCACTCGTCTTTGGGTGTATATTACACCCAAACCTTATTAGTGCAAATTAGGAAAAATACAGTTTAATCCCTGCTAGGCCCTCCGCCATCCTTTGCATGTTAATAGTAGGATTGGTTGGAGTTATGGGCAAGGTCACAAATTTTTTTGTCAAATCCTTCAAACCAGCCCAGGGGGTAAATGTATCAATATGCTGGTTCTTCAACACCCGCGTGTTCAGCCTCTTCCGCGATTAAATTTCAAGCGGCGCTGCATTGTAAAGGGTTAACTTCCCTTTAAAATGCAGCGCCCTCGTCGGCTACCCAAATCTCCCCCTCATCCTCTTCTAATTGCAAAGTGTCATCCTCACTTGGTGTATTATCGGCTACACTCGGGCTGTTCAGGCACACATCAGCAGAACTGCTGAAAGGGCCCTTCTTTATGGGTACACTATCAGAATGCTCACGATTAGACATACCACTGGTGGATGGACTCTCCACAGGGATTGGTGTCATTTCTGATTCTGAGCATACATATCCTCTAATGCCTTACTGTTTTCTTGCAGCTCGGCTTTGACGAGTAACAGTAGTTGTGCACCACTTGTAGACTCCAAATTACTTGGTCTGCTTGGTCACGAGTGACCGTACAAGAAGAAGGCTCGCTAACATTTTTGGATCTGCCACTAATAGAGAAAGGCGAAGGCCTAATTCTCTCTTTGCCACTGCGTGTGTAGAATGTCATGTTGGCAATTTTTTTTTATTGGCAGTTTTCCTCAGTTACACTTCTTTTTCACTTCAACACGGTAAAAAAAATTTTGGTGTGTGTTTTTTTGCCCGATTTCAAAAGACTATGTAGTTTGACATCGCCTTTTCCAGATGACGTACTGGGAACACTACCATCAGGACTGGTGACAGAACCTGGTTGCTGATTCTGCTCATATGTGGACTGTTTTGAATCCATTATAATGAGGCCAAAGCACTTGTAGTGCTAAATATTGTTTTAGATACTGCTGACAAATGACTTTTGACAGCCAGAAAAATTACAGTAAAACACTGGGGAATATGGGACACCCCAAAAGCACTTGGAGTGCTAAATATTTGGTTTTTATACTGCTGACAAATATGACTTTTGACAGCCAGAAAAATTACGGCAAAAGAATGGGGAATAAGGGACACCCCAAAAGCACTTGGAGTGCCAGAAGTTAAAAAAAAAACTCCTCTATCCTCCTCTTACTGCTGTAACAATTGGTATTAAGATTAGAATTGTATAGAATAGAAACAATAATGTGTCCAATTACTGCTCTGTCCCTGCTCTAATACAGCCTGTGAACTAACCCTGCTCTCTCCCTCTGTCAAATGGCGATGGATTGCTGTGTAGGCGGGTATTTATGATTTTCATATCTCGCGAGAACCAAGCTCAGAAATACGAATACGTCACGATGACGTTTTGCCTCGATTTCGATTCCGAATGGGCGGGAGAGTACCGAGCTTGCTCAGTACTCAGATAGGCTAAATTCGGATGGATTCGGATCACGGGGAACCGAGCCCGCCCATCTCTAATTACAACGTTGAAATTCTCTCTTTCTAGTAAACAATTTTTTGTGTGTGTATCAGTGGTACTCAGACATTTCTAGTTATATAAGTTGTGCTAAGCAGTGAAGCTGTACATTGAAGTTTGTATCTGTAAGAAAAGCTGTACTAGGCAGTGGAGTTGTACAATGAAGTTTGTATTTGTAAGATAATTTGTATTAGACAGTGAAGTTATGCTGTGTAGTTTGTATTTGTATTTGTAGGAGTTGTACTAGGCAGTGCAGTTGTATAACATGGAGTTGAGTGTATGTACTGTAACAGTGATATAAGGATATACAATGTATCCATGTTGAACTTTTTTAAGTTCAGTGTATAAAATAATGTTATTGAAGATATACTGCTTAAGTAAATACACTATTTCAGTCATAGCTATCTGCATTGTAATTATGACTTCTATACTGCCTCGATACAGTAACTATGATACCAAAGAGGATTGTAGGTTATTTAAAGTGGTGGAAAGGGCTGGAGTAGGTGGTGGAAAGGGCTGGAGTAGGCATGCCTTATGATGAATAGTGTAAAAAGCATGTGGGTATTTAAAAAGACAAATATATAATAATATTTGAATAAAAAAAATCCCTATAATATTAGCCTCACTTGATCTAATGATATATATATTAAGGACAATAGAATCCATATTAAAACATATATTAAACCAACTGATAGAAACTCGTATATCAAGGACAATAGTCATTATCATAAAAATTGGCTAGAAAACATCTCAGTGGGTCAATTTATGAGGTTTAAAAGAAATTGAACTGAAGACAATATACATATGTGGAAATGATGAAAAACAGTTTTTTGCAAAACGGATATTAAAAAAATATAGTAGAAGGTGCTCATGTGGAAGTAAAGAAAATGGATAGATCATACTTTTTACCAAAGAATGGTATAAAGAAATATCAGAATTTTGAGTTTGCATTTATTACACAAAATCAATATTTGAACTGTGCAGTTCTGACATTCCGGCTCTTCTATTTTACCACCTGCTCTATTTGTAAGTGAATCTCCTGAATCTGGAGCTCTGTCATGTTCGTTTTGTGTGTGTGTGTGTGTGTGTGTGAGGGGGTTCACAATACTATTGGCTGCAGGGGGAAAGCGCTGGGCCCAGAAACATTCAATTCCAGCACTGGAATTTAATGTCCTTATGTACATTCTCCTCGACATCTTGGACGTGGATGAACAGTTTGCGCCACATGAGCTGCGCAGGGCGGCAGTGAGTTGAATATTATTTCCTTACGGTCCAAGGACTCGTCCCCTCCCCTGTATGTGCGTCTGTGAGGTGAGGCAGCACACAGGATACAGGGGGCCTTTGAGACGTGGCATCAGTCTCAGAGCGGAAGAGGATATTTCTCAAAGTGAGTTAAGACTTTCATATTTCATATTATTTTTTCCCTGCGAATGGCAAACTGTCCTTTTTCAACTGAATCTCTCTTTGTAAGCATTTTCTAATAGAGAAAATTTAATTATTGCTGAATCTCATCTGCAGCCTTTTCAAGTTAATGGTCATGGAAATTCTGATTGCAGGTTAATTGATGTAGCCAGACCATAGCCTCCCCCTGCAGCCAGATCATAACCTCCACTTGCAGCCAGAACTAACCCCCCCTGCAGCCAGACCGTAACCAACCCTTGCAGCCAGATCGTAACCTCCCCCTACAGCCAGACAGTAACCTCCCCCTGCAGCCAGACCGTAACCCCCCCTACAGCCAGACAGTAACCTCCCCCTGCAGCCAGACCGTCACCTCCCACTGCAGCCAGACCGTAACCTCCCCTGCAGCCAGACCGTAACCCCCCCTGCAGCCAGATCGTAACCGCACCCTGCAGCCAGACCGTAACCACCCCCTGCAGCCAGACCATAACCTCCCCCTGTAGCCAGACCGTAACTTCCACCTGCAGCCAGACTGTAACCTCCCCCAACAGCCGGATCGTAACCTCCCCCTGGAGCCAGACTGTAACCTCCCCCTGCAGCCAAATCATAACCTCCCCCTTCAGCCAGATCGTAACCTCCCCCTACAGCCAGACCGTAACCCCCCCCTGCAGCCAGACCGTAACCTCCCCCCTCCCCCAGATCTTAACCTCCCCTGCAGCCAGATTGTAACCTCCCCCTGCAGCCAGATCGTAACCTCCCCCTGTAGCCAGATCATAAACCCCCTGCAGCCAGACTGTAAACTCCCCCTGGAGCCAGACCGCAACCTCCCCCCTCCCCCTGCAGCCAGACCGTAACCTCCCCCTGCAGCCAGATCGTAACCTCCCCCTGCAGCCTGATCGTAACCTCCCCTGCAGCCAGACCATAACCTCCCCCTGCAGCCAGACCGTAACCTCCCCCTGCAGCCAGATCGTAACCTCCCCCTGCAGCCAGATGTCAAACAGTGGATATTCTCACACCATTTAGTGCAGCTAAAAGACACAGAGGGGCATATTCAATTCTTACAAAGTTCCGCTGCGTGAAAACTATTAAAGTTAATACGGTAAAATCCAGCGAGTAAATTACTGTATTAACTGTTTTTTCCGCGCACGATTACCGTAATAACGGTAATCGTACGTGGATCGCGGGATTTTCGGCGATCCCGCCGACAATTGAATATGCCCCAGAGAATGACTTACACTGTCAGTCTCAGTTTTGTTATTATATAACATCTTACACTACTTGTTATTTACAGTAAAACAATTTCAGTACAAAAAACTGCCTGTTTGAAGTTTATTACAGCAAGATTTTGTTTTCTTTGTTCCGAAATCTGGAAAACCCCTACTAGAAATCGTACGGGACCCTTTCTAAGAAAAAAAAATGTTATGGAGAAACTATTCTTTATACAAGTGTCCAGATTTCAGAGGCCATTTTGAAGAAGTCATGCCCATTATCACACTGTGCTAAGGTCTTCAATATGTCCGCTGCTCCAGGGTTGGAACACAGGGCTTGAGGACATTTGAGTTTAAATGATTTGTGCTGTCTCTAGTGTTTGGTGGGCCAAGTTATTAATTATTAATACAGTCAGAGGAAAGGGAATTTAGATCTGATAGCCAGCAAAAGGGGGTGTCATACTCCATTTACATATTTTTTACATTCCCCTACTTCTAAATTTTAACTTCAACCATTGCACAATATAGTAGACAACATAAATAATATGAGAATATTGTGAATAAACCTTGGAGAGTATTAAAGAATGACCCAATTCTAAAAAACAGCTTGCCAGATAGACCAAAATGTATCTACCGAAAAGCCCCCAATTTGAAGGATAAATTAGTCTGGAGTATAGTACATAAAGATGATAAAGATAATCGTATGAAAACATGTACTTTCCACCAGTGTGGAATTTTTCCACTGTGTAGATTAATAAAAAGTAATCAGACTAAAATCACAGAAAATCAATCTACTGTAAATGGGCATAGGTACAAAATTAAAGATTTCATAACATGTCATTCAAGAAACGTGATCTACTCTCTTCAGTGTAAATGTGACCAATAATACATTGGGAAGACTAGTGGAGGCTTAAAAAATTGTCTGAATGATCATATCCGCAATACAAAAGAGACAATCAGAAACCACTCAGGATCATCTCATCTTGCAGAGATGAATGTTCCATAGATTCCAGGAAGTTCTTTTGTAGGATCAAAGTTCTAAAGGAGAATTGGAGATGTAATGATTGAAATTAGTCTAGCAAAAGCAGAAATGAAGAGCATATATAATTTAAAATGTCTATCTCCTGATGGATTGAACATGGAGTTTGAGCTGAAATGGTTCATATAATAGAAATTGTAAACACTTTTGTTTGAAAAAATAAGATCTTTATAATTCATTTTTAATGTCTGTTATACATTGTGTGTGAATAGGGGATGTTACAATTGGAAACCTTGATAGAATTATATATTGCTATAGACATCCTATTAGTTTGAAGCAGAAACAATTGGTGCATTGTATTCCAACATGCGGGATCATGCAGGAGCGATACATGGGAATGTTTTTAATAAGAACAGATAGATCCACATCTAATGAAGTAGGCACAGTGTGATATATTACATAATATTATAACAGGTGTGTCAGCTCAACATGTTTTAGGTGGATGGATAAATTTAAATGAATCAAAGCAGAGTCCAAAATCAAAGATGGGTGTATAACTTCAAATTGATTTATTTTTCCTTGCGGCGCCTGACTAGTGTATATAGTAATGAGCGCGTGTAAGTCTATATGTAGTTGTCAGCAAGCTTCATTGAGACAGATGTTAATGCAAGTTGTTCTAAAGAGCTACATTCAGCGATGGGTGAGCGGCCCCTCTTATAAGGAATTATATTATTAAAATCATTTTTGCGTTCAGACCACAAATCAGTTAAAGAAGATTGTTATTTATCCGATAATACATTAGAATAATTTAGTGCGTTTTTCAGTACAATTTAATCCTATGTCAATAGGATAACACATTATTTTGTTGGTCATAGGAGATGTAAAGCAAAATTAAATGTATAGAGTGGTTTAGAAAGTATTTGAAGATAGTGTCATAACTAAGTAAGAACAGTGTATTTTGATCAAGTAACATCAGTGTTCTCCCCAGAATATTTTGCCAGCTGGGTGGCATTAAGAAGCAGCCAGGTGGGAGTAGTTGTAATACTTTGCAATAATATAAAAAAATGTTGAAGGTTATTACCCACACCTGCCAGGACTGGTCAGACTGGTGGTCAGTGGTCTAACACACACTGCTGGCTGCAGTGCTCACATAGTGCCTGTTCTAATAGGAGAAACAATGGTTTATTCAATTACAATAGGACTCTGAGCCGGGTCCTAATTAAAAACAGCCGGGTGAGGCACCCAGAAAATAAGTTCTGGGGAGAATACTGAACATTTAAAAGAGGTTTCTTTACCCAGATAGCTTTATGTGGATCGGTAAATTTACATTGATTAGAACAGGGAGTTCTTATTCATTCATAATTTTGTTGGATGGCACTTCATGGCCCTGTTACAGCTGGCGAGCTTGTTAGATATTTTACGGCAAACTTTAGTGTGTTAGCTGCAGATATAAGCTCTTTTGCAGGGTTATGCTCAGTAATCTGAGAATCTTTGATCACCTCCCCTCTGCAGCCAGACCGTAACCTCCCCCTGCAGCCAGACCGTAACCTCCCCCTGCAGCCAGACCGTAACCTTCCCCTGTAGCCAGATCGTAACCTCCCCCTGCAGCCAGACCCTAACCTTCCCCTGCAGCCAGACCGTAACCTCTACCTGTAGCCAGACCGTAACCTTCCCCTGCAGCCAGACCGAAACCTTCCCCTGCAGCCAGATCTTAACCTCCCCCTGCAGCCAGACCGTAACCTCCCCCTGCAGCCAGACCGTAACCTTCTCCTGCAGCCAGACCGTAACCCCCCCTGCTGCCAGACCGTAACCTCCCACTGCAGCCAGACCGTAAACTCCCCCTGCAGCCAGATCGTAACCTCCCCCTGCAGCCAGACCGTAACCCCCCCCTGCTGCCAGACCGTAACCTCCCACTGCAGCCAGACCGTAACCTTCCCCTGCAGCCAGATCGTACCTCTCACAGCAGACTGGCCCTAATCTGCACAGAGGGGAATAGGAAGACAGATGTCAAACAGTGGCTATTCTCACACCCTTTAGTACAGCCAAAAGTCACATAGAATGGCTTACACTGTCAGTCTCAGTTTTGTTATTATATAACATCTTACACTACTTGTTATTTACAGTAAAACAATTTCAGTACAAAAAAATGCCTGTTGCAAGTTTATTACGGCAAGATTTTGTTTTCTTTGTTCCGAAATCTGAAACCCCCTTCTAGAAATCCTGCGTTTGCCCCTGTAATAGGTACACAATTTAGAGCTTTCAAAGCCCTGGGGAGCCATAATTGAATCAGCATTAACTGATTCATTTATGGCTGCCCAGGGCTTTGAAAGCTTTAATTTTTGACCTGTAATTTTTGCAAACCAGCAACTAGTTGCGTATGCGTCAAAACATACTAATCACTGTGATCAGTATCTCCAGTGGGAACCTTTCTAAGAAAAAAAACATTATGGAGAAACTATTCGTTATACAATTGTCCAGATTTCAGAAGCCATTTTGAAGAAGTCATACCCATTATCACACTGTCCTAAGGTCTTCAATATGTCCGTTGCTCCAGGGTTGGAACACAGGGCTTGAGGACATTTACGTTTTAAATGATTTGTGCTGTCTCTAGTGTTTTGGTGGGCCTAGTTATTAATTATTAATACAGTCAGAGGAAAGGGAATTTAGATCTGATAGCCAGGAAAAGGTGGTGGATCAAGCTGTCATAATCCATTGTCAAAGTCGTATAATTGGATGAACAAATGTATATTGGTTAATATTGTTTTTATTGGTCGATTGCACTCAGTATGCCACGCTACACGTGGCATACTGCGATCGCACGGTAAAATACGCACATACACACTCGCATGACAACATTTAGTTTATTTATATAATTCATATTCATATTGAATCTATTCTACAGTGATTTAATGAGCAGATAGCATTTAGTTTATTATTAGTTTATATATTATGATTATATGTAGCACCTCAGTGTTATTTAAGGTTCAGGTTAAAAGAAATGTGTCATGTCTGATTATCATATTAATCCCCTAATTCATCAGCAGCTGTCCGGTGCATTCGGCGAAGAGATCGCACATTGCATACTCTAGTTATTGATGTTAGGGAATAAACCTTTAATATGATGCTGACTATAAAATGCTAATAGACTAGTTGTAACTGGAGTCTTGGCTGGAACAAAGGAGCACATTCCCTGGAGAGATGACCCCCACTTTTGGATTCTTTAGTTTAAACTAGCCTATGACCTGTTTACCCTGGACCCACCCGAAGTCTGGACCTATAGAAGCAAGCCACATCATCTGCATTGTTCACTCTGTAACACTGAATGTATATATATCATAGCTGCACTCCCATTAGTTTCAGTCATTCTCTGACCACAGTATTCAAGGGTGAATTACAGCTCACTGGTGCCCGTGGGAGCGCAGCTGTATGTATGTATCTTTTGGTATTGGATGTACTGTACTCTATTATATTATAGTCATGTATTGAACTGTTAACTTTTTACATCTGCTAAAATAAATTACTTTGTGCGTTGGAAACACAATACAATCGCCTATGCAATGCTTATTTGAAAACGATAGAATTACTTTAATACCATTCACTTATTTTTTCCATTCCCTTACTTCGAAATTTTCACTTCAACCATTGCACAATATAATAGACAACATAAATAAAATGAGAATAATAATAATATGACAATAATATGTGAATAAACATTGGAGAGTATTAAAGAATGACCCAATCCAAAAAAAACAGCTTGCCAGATAGACCAACATTTATCTACCGAAAAAGCCCCTAATTTGAAGGATAAATTAGTCCGGAGTATAGTACATAGAAATGATAAAGATAATCGTATAAAAACATGTAGTTTCCACCAGTGTGGAATTTGTCCACCGTGTAGATTAATAAAAAGTAATCACACTAAAATCACAGAATATCAATCTACTGTAAATGGGTCTAGGTACAAAATTAAGGATTTCATGTTACTCAAAAAACGTGATATACTCTCTTCAGTGTAAATGTGACCAATAATACATTGGGAAGACTAGTGAAGGCTTAAAGATTTGTCTGTATGATCATATCCGCAATATAAAAGAGGCAATCAGAATCCACTCAGGATCAGCTCATCTCATAGAGATGAATGTTCCATAGATTCCAGGAAGTTCTTTTGTAGGATCAAAGTTCTAAAGGAGAATTGGAAATGTAATGATATTGAAATTAGATTAACAAAAGCAGAAATGGATATATAATTTAAAATCTCTATCTCCTATATTCATATAATATAAATTGTAAACACTTTTGTTTGAAAAAATATGATCTTTGTAACTCATTTTTAATGTCTGTTATACATTGTAAATGAATAGGGGATGTTTTATTTGGAAACCTTGTGTTTTTTTAAGATATGCTCTGCTTTCTATAAATAAGGTTTTGCTATGAGAAAATAGTAGCATGATAGAATTATATATTGTTATAGACATCCTATTAGTTTGAAGCAGAAACAATTGGTGCATTGCATTCCAACATGCGGGATCATGCAGGAACGATACATGGGACTGTTTTTAATAAGAACAGATATATCCATATCTAATGAAGTGTCACTATCACAGTGTGATATATTACATAATAATAATCAGAGGTGTGTCAGCTCAAAATGTTTTAGGTGGATGGATATATTTAAATTAATCAAAGCAGAATCCAAAATCAAAGATGGATGGATAACTTCAAATTGATTTATTTTTCCTTGCGGCGCCTGACTGGTAAATATAGTAATGAGCACGTAATGAGTGCGTGAAAGTCTATATGTAGTTGTCAGCCAGCTTTATTGAGACAGATGTTAATGCAAGTTGTTCTAAAGAGCTACATTCAGCTACATTCAGCGATGGGTGAGCGGCCCTTCTAATAAGGAATTATATCATTAAAATAATTTTTGTGTTCAGACCACAAATCAGTTAAAGAAGATTGTTATTTATCCGATTATACATTAGAATAATTTAGTGCGTTTTTCAGTATAATTTAATCCTATGTCAATAGGATAACACATTATTTTTTGGTCATAGGAGATGTAAAGCAAAATTAAATGTATAGAGTGGTTTGAAAAGTATTTGAAGATAGTGTCATAACTAAGTAAGAGCGGTGGGTTTTGATCAAGTAACATCAGTGTTCTCCCCAGAAAATTTTGCCAGTCGGGTGGCATTAAGAAGCAGCCAGGTGGGAGTAGTTGTAATACTTTGCAATAATATAAAAAAATGTTGAAGGCTATTAAGCACACCTACCAGGACTGGTGGTCAGTGGTCTAGCACACACAGCTGGCTGCAGTGCTCACACAATACCTGTTCTAATAGGAGAAACAATGGTTTATTCAATTACAATAGGACTCTGTTGGGCTCCAAGAGCCGGGTCCCAATTAAAAACAGCCGGGTGAAGCACCCAGAAAATAGGTTCTGGGGAGAATACTGAACATTTAAAAGAGGTTTCTTTACCCAGATAGTTTTATGTGGATCTGTAAATTTACATTGATTAGAACAGGGAGTTTTATTCATTTATCATTTTGCTGGACGGCACTTCATGGCCCTGTTACAGCTGACGAGCTTGTTAGCTATTTTACGGCAAACTTTAGTGTGTTAGCTGCAGATATAAGTCCTTTTGAAGGGATATGCTCAGTAATCTGAGAATCTTTGATCACATAGTGTTTAGAAGAGGCTTCTTTACCCAGCATGTCGGTTCATGTGGACAAATAATTTAATGTGGATTAGAATTTGGAATCATGGCTCTGTTACAGTTGACAAGCTTTTTAGGTATTTGAGGGCAAACTTTAGTGTGCTAGCTGTGGATGTAAGTCTCTTTTAAAGGTCATGCTCAGTAATGGATAAGTGGCCCTATTCATATAAGATTAATTAAGTTGACTGTGTCAGAAGGGGAGTATTTCAGAATATAACACTTGTTGAGGTGATCATGGATCAGAATGAATCCAGGGGGTATATCTACTAAACTGCGGGTTTGAAAATGTAGAGATGTTGTCCATAGCAACCAATCTGATTATAGCTGTCATGTTGTAGAATATTCTAAATAAATGATAACTAGAATCTGGTTGCTATAGGCAACATCTCCACTTTTTCAAACCTGAAGTTTAGTAAATATACCCCCCAGGTGTTTATCGGATGGTTAATTATATAAAAATAAGATGATAACTTATGTTTTCATTAGGAGATGTAATATATAAGTAAATGTTATAAGGTTGTTTGAAGGTATATAAAGGCATTTTATTGTGTTATGTACAATTAGATAATTCCTCTCTAGATTGGTTGATGGCTTTATAAAATCACAGCCAGCTGGAACAACAAATTTTCCTTGATAAAGATCCCAGGAAGTTGTAGTACATGGCTTTACTGCTGTTTTCTTGAATCAGTCAATTGTCAAATTTAACGTGGCCAAAACTGAACTCATTGTCTTCCCTCCATCAAGAGTCTCCTTCCCTCTCGACATCTCTATCACTATCAACGCCACTATCCCCACTGTTCCCCAACTTCGCTGCCTGGTTGTCATTTTTGACTCCTCCCTCTCCTTCGCCCCTCACATTCAATCTCTTGCCCAATCCTGTCGCTTCCAGCACCGCACCATCGTCCGTATCAGACCCTTCTTCTCCCAGGATGCCACCAAAACTCTTAGCCACTCACTATTCACTTCTCATCTTGACTACTGCAACCTTCTACTTAATGGTCTCCCTCGCTCCCATCTCCCTCCCCTTCAAACTATACTTAATGCTGCAGCTAGACTTATCGTCTTCTCTCGCCGCTCGACATCTGCCTTCCTCCCCTTCCCTTACAGAATCCTCTTAAAACTCCTCACCCTCATGTACAAGGCCCTCTCCAACACCAATGTTCCCTACATCTCCAACTTCATCTCCATAAATACTCATTCCCACCTGCTGCTGCCGGACAATGATGTCCCCTTTCCTCCCCTCTGGTAACCACATCTCACTCCACTATCCATGATTTCTCCCGTGCTGCCCCCCACCGCTGGAACAATCTCCCTCGTTCCCTCAGACTATACCCTAGCCTGTCTAGGTTCAAACGTTCATTGCAAACCCATCTGTTTAGAAAATCTTACTAGCCTTCTACTGAACTATTTCACCATGTAGTATACCTCACTCTCTTTTATTCTCCTTCTCTCCCACTCTTGCTTCTTGCCCTCAGAATGCCTTACATTGGCTCACCCCCATGTGTCAACCATTTGTCTGCCGCTTTTACTTTAGATTGCAAGCTCTAGTGAGCAGGGCCCTCTTCCCTCCTGTTCTCAATACCTATAACTTTTGCTCACCAGCTTACATTGCGCACCTCCTCCTTGGGCTCTCTGTCCATTGACTCCACTCCTCCATTGTCTTTGCACCTCTTTCAGTGGATCTAAACCTGTTAATTGCACCCATGCTAATGGGCACAGGTTTCAGCCTCCACTGAATCTCCTTGCACCCTATTAGCTATGGTGAGTGTTGTAGTGTTATTTGTTTAATGTATTGTAGTGTTATGCCATGTACTGCTTTGTTGTTTATCCTCTTTAAGGCACTGCGGACCTCATGTGGCATCCTATAAATAAAGATTAATAATAATAATAATAAAAATAATAATAATAATTTCATAATTGTTTACATTTTGTGGGGGCCCAAACAAACAAAGTTCTTTAGTCACAAAAGTGACATTCTCTGTAGCTGAAGGTCTGTAACTATGCACTTATCTTGTTAAATGTATAACACAATGGTTGGTGAAAGGGCCAAGGGAAAATGTCATTTCTATGTACTATTAAGACATGTTGGACTTTGCTCATCTTTTATTACGCTTTCATCCCACTATCTGTGATGCCTCGCTACAGGAGGTTACACGAGGAGGTAGCAGAGGTGCCATGCATGAAACAATGCGACCCAGAATGCAGTGGAGCAGGAGAATGTCAGTAGAACAGTCTGAAGTAGTGGTTGGCTGAGGAGGCTGAGGTGAGAGCGAAAGGACACATAAGGAGAGACAGGTTTGAGGCAAAGTGACAGTGCACTAAGGAGAGTGGAGATTAGTGAGGACATTGATAAAAAGAGAGTGAGAGAGATAGTGCTGGAGAGATCAAACTGAGAAAGTGCTGAAGGTAACAGTGACAGGAGAGAAGCCTGTGACAGAACCAGGGGAGGGCTGACATTTTAGCCCGGGGAGCAAGACTAGACCACCAATTACTGCAGCTAGTCAGGAATTGTACATACCTTATGTTAAAAGCAACAGATCTCAATTGAAGCAGAGAAGAGATTATTATTATCTCGTTAGTGGAGGAAAGAACAGGGAATCCTTAGAGGAATCTATAAACCGGTTTGTTGCAACACTTTAAGGATCGGTCGCTACTGAAGCTGCATCATAAAAGACAGCGGCTAAACTCTATCCACACTACAAAAGTAAAGTTATCTGAAACGTTTCTATTCTCGTATATTATAATTCTAACCACAGAGGCTGTTAGTTATTCCTTATTATTAATATTCAATGTGTTGTTAAATAACAGCAGTGTTGCAGACTTTTGTGTGTTGAGTTCACGTTTTTATCTAACAGCTCTGCAACTTGTCACCCTCAGAGCTTCACGTATCCATCTAAGGAGGCTCTTTCCATCTGTTTCATTTGTGTCCAATGCCATCTTCTTGTACTATTAAGATATGCTAGATTTGCCCACCTGCAAGCTCTAGTACCTGCCACCATAATACCAGCTCTCTCCATCTGTTAGATTTGCATCCCATGCCATCTTTATTTCATGTAGCTGTACCGGACCTCAACCTCCCTGTTTCCATTTCCTAAACGGACATTGTGCTGTTGCCATAAGAATGTAGATGTTTTTCTTCCTATTCTGTTCTACTGAGCCACATCAATTTCCCCCACTCCATGCTCCTGAAATAACTCTATTATATGTGTGTATGTTAAGTATCAGTGTGTTTCAATGTAACTCTTTCTACTCTTAATTCCTGCTCACAGCAGTGCTTTGTTCCTCTATTGAGCAGCCATCTAGCTTTCTGAAACTCCAACCTTGATGAAATGACACATTGATTCCTTTTCTTTTTATCAATGCCGTGTTATTTCTGGCACAATAATAAATGTCAAAATTTCCAGTAGTATTAAAAATCTTCAGGACAAATGTTAGTTTTCCTCTCATGTTTGATATAGGTTTATTTTCTCATATGCTGCATGATTATTTTATTAAGTCATCCCACTATCTCTCTGAGGCTGCCCCTTCCATCTATTTCATCTGCACTGTCTTCTTATGCAATTAAGATGTATTGGACTTTGTCCTTGTGTAGCTTTTATTAAACTGTCATCCTATCTACAGCTGCTCTGCCACATTCTATTGTATTCAGTGCGATGACCCTGTGTACTTTTATTCAACTGCCTTCCAATCTGGTCTGTTCTGCCTTACCAATACCATTCTAGAGTAACAAAAAGTTATAATGCTGGCGTTACCAGAGGGGGAGGGGGGGGGGGGGCTTAGGGGAGAAATTTCCACGGGCCTCCGACTAGCAGGGGGTTTTGCTGTCAGACTATTAAAAGCAGAATCCAAAAAACAAATAGATTTCTTTCTTTTAAACTTGAAAGTTTTTCTAGTGAAAGTAATCTTGTGTGGGACAGTGAAATAATTTAGAAAAAAAACTGGGTGCTTATATGTGAGATTCAGCTGCAGTGGTACCCCCCCCCCCCCCCAAAGGCTATATATTATTATATTGTAATGTTTTCTATTTTTATTACTTTTATATTTGAGAAGGGTCATTCAGTGAAATCTATATTTAAAGAAGGCTGTTTGGGAGGGTCTGGACCACCCGAAAAACACCATATATTCAAATCTTTTTATTTTTCAATCTGTTCAATCTAATTTGCTGTTGCTATAAACATAAATGATGATACTGAGAGATGAATGTGGTCTGCACCCCTACTACAAAAAATCAAATATTACGCACACAATACATTGCCAGTGTATTCATCGGTTGCCAAGAGCATGGCCTTCATTACCTTGTTGCTATATAAATAAATGAGGATATTGAGAGACAAAGTTTTCCAGCACCCCTACTACAAAAATTCAAATATTAGGAACAAAAAACATTGCCAGAGTATTCATCGGTTGCCAAGAGCATGGCCTTCATTACCATGTCGTTATATAAATTAATTAGAATTCTGAGAGACAAAGTTGTCCTGCACCCATAGTACAACAATTCAAAGACTAGGCACACAATACATTGCCAGAGCATTCATCAGTAGCCAAGAGCATGGCTTTCAATCCCTTGTTTTACTTATATACTCAGTGCCATAATGCTGCCCTTCTGAATCAAACCAGGGGACTCGTGTATATATATATATAGGGAGGGAGATCAGAAAAGTTATTCCTCAGGGTAAGCTTCGTCCAACCCTGGGGTAAAGGGGGATGCCCAAAACTTGCAGCAGAGGTGGTCCCCATGACCCATGTATATAAATATGAAATGCATATAAATTATATTTATATGTTCTATTAGTGTCGTGTAAAAAATATATAAAAGAGACAGTTCAGATAGACCAATAGTCGCCCTTCCCACACATGCAAGTATGGAGAAAGTAAAAGCACCGGTGGCAGATTTACGAAATCCTTCAATAAGACAACAGTGGACACCTGCGGACAGCGGCATTAGTGGACATTTAAAAGATGATGAGATGGCACAATGTTAAATGGTGCACGCAAAGATGGCATTGTCCTTGGAGTGAGGTACATCTGTACCATAATATTGTGGTTCTAAATTAGGTCCCCTTCTAGTTTATATTTTTTAACAAAAATAAATATTTAAACACAAAGTAGGAGATCCCCTGTTTAAAATGTGGGTGTGCCGGTCATTTCAAAGCTAGGCTCTACATTAAAAATGATCAGTATGAAATAGTTGAACAAGACAACCCTTCTTTGAAAAGGAAGCACCCCTGTTTTAAAAGGTAGGTAGACATTTTTGAGCTGAAGGAGAGTTCTGAGCTATTTAAGAGCCCCCCTTCCATTTACTTGTTATTTTTTACCTCCTGATTAAAAGTGATCTGCAGGCAATATTTAAACAGTGACATGCTTGCTTGACAGAGGGGATTTTCCCCTTTCGAATGAGGGTGCCCCCAATTCTTTTTGATTCAGGGATAGTAAGATTGAGCCTCTTATAGAGCCAACCCCTATCCCTAGTATTTCCACAACTCCTTGCCTGGGGGGTGCGGCAGGGGTGCACTCAGGGGGGGGGGTTTCTGGGTCCCCAAAAACACCTCCCCTCCGCTAAAGAAGTGCACTACATAGCGGCACTGTACTATATAGCAGCCGCGGCCCTGTCATAGAAGTGTCTGCGGCGGTGTTGTATTGTAAACAGCACCGCCGCGGACGCTTCTTTGACAGTGCCGCGGCTGCTGTATAGTAAAGTGCTGCCGAAACGCGTAGGTGCATGCGCAGCAGCTCTCTCGGGTTTTATTGGGTGGAGGGAAACCCCCCCTTACAAAATCCTGCGTGCGCCCCTGTGCGGACATGACGCCACAGTATGCACTCATTCATTGCGATACCACAGTGTCCGTGTGGCCTTTTGATGCTACCCCAGGACTACTGCTGCTTTCCCACAAGAAAATCACATTGTGTGGTCCTCAGTGGGTCTTCTTGTAACACCTTAACAGCAGGACTCGCCTTTCACCATGTTGGGCTACATGTAAAGGGTGAGTCCCACTTGCCTTTAGCAGCCAAGGGGTTAAGAGGAAGCAGCTGGTTCATCAATAGGAACACAGGTCTTTTAATCTGGCAAATCAAAGACTAGTTTGACACGTGCAAGTAGGTCACGGTAATGTTCACCTTTGATCATAATAACAGATTGTCTTACTCTCACACAGAGGATGGGGGACGCAAATTTAAACAAAATTTTTAATATACTGAAAATATACAGTAAATCCAAGCAATGTTTTACTGGCTTTACTACATGTGTATAAGGGGAGATAATTTATGGTATATACACAACACAACATTTTTTATTATAGAAATATAACATCTTGCAAATACTGTCATGTAATTGCTGACGTGACCCTCTTTTATGGCCTCAGAATTATATTAGATTGATTCATAGTTCTCAGCTAAATAATGTTTACACAATCAGAAGTAAACTTATTGGCTACTTGAATTTTATGTTTTCGTTAAACTTCCTGCCTATATGCAAAAGGTGGCAGCTGTATACTGTATATTGTCTCACTGTTCACCTGGGGTTAAATATATCAAGCAGTGCCTATAGAAGCCATCAGATTCTAGTTATCGTTTTGTAGAATGAACTAAATAAATGATAACTAGGGCCTAATTCATTAAGGATCTTAACTTGAGAAACTTCTTATTTCAGTCTCCTGGACAAAACATGAAAAAAACAGTCAGTATTTAACTTATGTGCAAAACAGAACACTAATTTGCACCCCTTGCACTGTAACATGGTTTTGTCCAGGAGACTGAAATAAGAAGTTTCTCAAGTTAAGATCCTTAATGAATCAGGCCCTAGAATCTGCTACTATTGGCAACATCTCCACTTTTCAAAGCTGGCGGAAACTCACAGCTTGATACATTTACCACCTAGGTGTAAATGTATCCAGATGAGAGTTTTCCGGCGGGTTTGAAAAACCAATCAGTTTCTAGTTATCATTTATTTAGTACATTCTACAAAATGACAGCTAGAATCTGATTGGTTGCTATAGGCAACATCTCCACTTTTCAAACCTGCCGGAAATCTTTCAGCTTGATACATTTACCCCCTAGTCCCTAGGTTCTCAAACTGTGCGCCGCGGCTCCCAGGGGTGCCGCGCGCTGTCACAGGTGTGCCGTGGACAGGAAGAAGAGGAAGGAAAAAGAGAAACAACTACTTACCAATCCTGCGGCACCCGGGACCCAGCATCCTCCTCCTTCTTAGTTTCTCACTGAATGCCGGGCGTGACGTTTTTTTCTTCCTGTCCACGGCGGGGGCACAGCGAGGGGTAGATGCTGAGGGGACAGAGCGGGCAGAGGCTCTGGGGACAGAGTGGGCAGAGGCTCTGGGGACAGAGCGGGCAGAGGCTGAGGGGACAGAGCGGGCAGAGGTTGGGGGGACAGGGGCAGAGGCTGAGGACAGAGCGGGCAGAGGCTGAGGACAGAGAGGGCAGAGGCTGAGGGCACAGCGAGGGGCAGAGGCTGAGGGCACAGCGAGGGGCAGAGGCTGAGGGGACAGAGCGGGCAGATGTTGAGGGGACAGAGCGGGCAGAGGCAGAGGGAACAGAGCGGGCAGAGGCTGAGGGAACAGCGAGGGGCAGAGGCAGAGGGAACAGAGCGGGCAGAGGGCACAGTGAGGGGCAGAGGCAGAGGGCACAGCTAGGGGCAGAGGCAGAGGACACAGCGAGGGGCAGAGGCTGAGGGCACAGCAAGGGGCAGAGGCAGAAGACACAGCGAGGGGCAGAGGCTGAGGGCACATCGAGGGGCAGAGGCTGAGGACACAGCGAGGGGCAGAGGCTGAGGGGACAGAGCGGGCAGAGGCTGAGGGAACAGAGTGGGCAGAGGCTGAGGGAACAGAGGCTGAGGGGACAGAGGCAGAGGGGGCAGAGGCTGAGGGGACAGAGGGGGCAGAGGCTGAGGGGACAGATGCTGAGGGGGCACAGTGTGTGTGTGTGGATGTAGGGGGCACTGAGTGTGTGGATGCATGGGGCACGGTGTGTGTGGATGCAGGGGGCACGGTGTGTGTGGATGCAGGGGGCACGGTGTGTGTGGATGCAGGGGGCACGGTGTGTGTGGATGAAGAGGGGCACTGAGTGTGTGGATGCAGGGGTCACAGAGTGTGTGGATGCAGGGGGCACTGAGTGTGTGGATGCAGGGGTCACAGAGTGTGTGGATGCAGGGGGCACTGAGTGTGTGGATGCAGGGGTCACAGAGTGTGTGGATGCAGGGGGCACTGAGTGTGTGGATGCAGGGGGCACTGAGTGTGTGGATGCAGGGGGCACTGAGTGTGTGGATGCAGGGGGCACGGTGTGTGTGGATGCAGGGGGCACGGTGTGTGTGGATGCAGGGGGCACTGAGTGTGTGGATGCAGGGGTCACAGAGTGTGTGGATGCAGGGGGCACTGAGTGTGTGGATGCAGGGGGCACTGAGTGTGTGGATGCAGGGGGCACTGAGTGTGTGGATGCATGGGGCACGGTGTGTGTGGATGCAGGGGGCACGGTGTGTGTGGATGCAGGGGGCACGGTGTGTGTGGATGCAGGGGGCACGGTGTGTGTGGATGAAGAGGGGCACTGAGTGTGTGGATGCAGGGGTCACAGAGTGTGTGGATGCAGGGGGCACTGAGTGTGTGGATGCAGGGGTCACAGAGTGTGTGGATGCAGGGGGCACTGAGTGTGTGGATGCAGGGGTCACAGAGTGTGTGGATGCAGGGGGCACTGAGTGTGTGGATGCAGGGGTCACAGAGTGTGTGGATGCAGGGGGCACTGAGTGTGTGGATGCAGGGGGCACTGAGTGTGTGGATGCAGGGGGCACGGTGTGTGTGGATGCAGGGGGCACGGTGTGTGTGGATGCAGGGGGCACGGTGTGTGTGGATGCAGGGGTCACAGAGTGTGTGGATGAAGAGGGGCACTGAGTGTGTGGATGCAGGGGGCACAGAGTGCGTTAGCTGCAAATTATTCTTTGACAGAAATATATATGAAAAAAATATACATAAATAAATTCTTTTCCCTTGGATTTATGTGTATTATTTTTGTATACAACTAAATAAGTATTTCTGTTCTGACCTAAATATTTATTACGTCTTTTTGACTACTTATAAAATGGGACTGCTCGGTAATTATTTTGGAGGGGTGCCTTGAAAATTTTTTGCAGACTCTAAGGGTGCCGCGAACTGCAAAAGTTTGGGAACCACTGCCCTAGTCTCATTCTAGGTCTCTTGGGAGGGAGGAGGTCTAAAAATCAGAAGGATTCAGGTTAATATTTTCTCAGTTTTCAATGCTCACATTCTACAATATGGCTTAGCTAGACATAGTCTGATCAGCAAAGCATACCTCACACCAGTCTATATTGTAAAGTAAACCCCCACTGTTGATCTGGCAAAACCATGCCCAGTTACACCAATGGTACTCCTATTTTCTCTAAAGGCCACACCATATCTGGTAGTTCCCATCTCTTTTGGCATCCAAAAACTTCTCTACCCTAAGTCTCATGTCTGCCCACCTCACACTGATGTCATATCTTAAGCTGAATCCTCTGCTGTTTCTTTACTCACACTCCTGGAATTCGTATTTGTATCTGTGCTAGCTGTAATTGCCAGCTCATGACTATCCATGTATGCAGGGCCACCATCAGAGGGGTACCAGGAGTACAGCAGTATGGGGCTCAACAGCAGAGTGGGGCCCCACCAGCCCTGGGCCAAATCAAATTTATTAGGGGGGGTGGACCTCCGCAATGAAGTAAGGGAGGTATTGGGTGCCATCTCTAGGCAGCAGCTGCTCCTGTGATGTGAGTTGGTGTGGGGAGAGACCTCTGCGTGTAATAAAGGATGTTGCAGGGACCCCTTGTAGGGAGCATGACTGCCTCCGCTCCCAAGATTATTATTATTATTATCATTCATTTTTAATTATAGGGCGCCACAAGGTGTCCATAGTGCCATACAGGGACAAACAATATCACAGTACAAGGTGAGACAGCACAGTACAATTAACAATAAGCACAGTAACTCAGGAAGCTCATAGCTTAGCTAGAGAGAGAGTCAGGGAGGGTGGTTGAGAGGGATAATCCACATACGCTGGAAGCCTGAGCCCAAGAGGGAGGGCGCGGATGACAGGTTAGGAGCCACAGAGGGGTGAAGAGAAAAGTGAGAGGGCTCGAAGGGCAGAAGGTCCTAGAGGAGGAGGGCTGAGTAGCTGGAGAGCAGAGTTAGAAGTGGTGGAAACAGGAGGAGAGATGGCCCTGCTCAAAGGAGCGTACAATATAAGGGGAGGGGTAGACAGACAGAGAGACACAGGGGTGAGAGGGAGAAAAGGGGGGAACGGAGGCTGAATCAAGGAAGGGGGAAGAAGGAGGGAAAGGTAAATGACAAGGTGGGTAGTTAAGCGGGAAACTGGAAGGTTTTTAAGAAAAGGTAGGTTTTTAAATCCCATTTGAAACTGGACAGATTGGTGAATGTTCTGATGGAGCGAGGGAGCTTGTTCCAGTGGAGGGGAGCAGCGCGGGAGAAGTCTTGGATACGTGGATGAGGATGTAATCAGAGAGGAAGAGATGTGATGGTCGTTGGGCAATCGCAGAGGGCGGAATGTCGGGGCCCCACAGTTGCCGCTATTTGCTCCAGGCTCAGCCCCCAGGAGCTCGGCTCCCTCATAGAGATTAATTAATAACTTCACAGCGCTGTCAATAGAGAGGAGCCGAAAGGAGACAACAAGAAGAGAGGTAAGTAGACTACTGCAGGGGTTAGATTGAACCAGGAATGGTGGGTGACTGTACAGAATGAGGGGGGGGGGGAATGTTGGGTAGAGAATAATTTAAAAATAAAGGTGGGGTGAGAGAAGAAAGAGAGAGAAGAAAGGAGGGGGCCCTGCCTGTTACATTTGTACTGGGCCCTGCAATTTCTGTTGTCAGCCCTGCATGTAAGTTTTATTATGATTAATTGTATTAATGTTTCTGTTATTATATTTATTTATTATAACCTGTCATATCTGTAAGATGATTGTCCTCTGCTATGAAATCTATGGCACCCTATAAACCAGTGTTTCCCAACCCTAGTCCTCAAGTACCCCTAGCAGTGCATGTTTTCCTTAGCTGGAGAACAGGTGTATTCCATACTGACTGACACATTTTTAAAGATCCACAGGTTGTACTAATTATATCACTGGTGACCAGGAACACCTGCACTGTTAGGGGTACTTGGGAACTAAGGTTGGGAAACATTGCTATAAAACAAACGATGATGATGATGATTGATAATGATGATAATTATTTTTATGGTTGTGAAAATTGGGACTGCAGGGAGATATCTTAAAGTTATCAGATGATTCTCTGTTCCCCCCCCCCCACATACAACTTGACAGTGAATCACAAATACCATCTCTGTTACACACAGCATATGTTCCCATGTAACCAAAGTCTTGTGACAGCATTTATTTAAATAATAGCAATCATACCAATGATTGGTTTAAATGACACACTCCTAAATAGGTTGCATATAATTCTTAGTGAGTCATTAATGAGATTTAAATTTTAGGCTTTGTCAGGTTTTGAATGCTCGAATACCAGTCATTTTATAATTGTCAGATTGATGTGCATAAATATCTGGTTAAAATACTGTAGTGAAGAGATTTATCGCACCTAAGAATTATTCAGTTTTGTACCACATACAAATATAGTGGGTGTCATTTAAAAAAAAAGGCAAATTCATAAATCTGCTCTCAAGAGTGGAGAATAAATTTGCACCTGGAAGTACGATGAATGGACCATTTACTTGCAAAACCAAGGGGCTGTTATACAAACACTTTCTTTAAGCAAGGCTGAAAACTTTACCAATTTACATACCTGTCAACAGTACCTAATTTGATGTGGTTGTCCTGATTTTCAGAGTCAGGAATGGGCGAGACTTACATAATTATGGTCAAAGTCTTGCCAGGTAAAGGTGTGGTTTGGGGAGGTAGCGGTATTAATCTCACCCTGTTGCATCTCATGAATATAGTGCACATTATTTTGGTTTATATCGAAATACAGTCGTAAAAGATGTGTGTGAACATGACTTTCAAATGATATTATCTCTATTGCATGATTCCAGAGAATCTGACACTTGGCTGAGGTGTTGGTGATTTAGTCCTAGATAAGACCATCATGGATGTCTTCAAAACTATTTGTATGGAAGGAATCACACAGCGCTTGAGGTGCATTGCATGTAAAGACTCTATGGGGTATATTTACTAAACTGTGAGTTTGAAAAATCATCATCAGATAAAGGGGAAGACTGAAATGTGTTAGGCATTCCTTCAGCCAGGTTTGTAATACCAGGAAGAGCCCTAGTAAACACATGCAAAGACAAATTCCTTCTCCAACAATGCAGAAAACTTAAGCAGTTATGATATTATTTTATTGTGGTGTAAATGTACAGAGCAGACAATAGACAATGCAGAGCCCCCCATCTAAGCCTCAAGCTGTAGCGCTACCATCGAAGCCTACTGCATTGTATAACAGCCTTGTGGCTTCCAGGTTAGTGGTGAAAGTAGTGAACAAAGTCTTTTCATTAAACAGATACCAGCGATGTCCGTTACTCAACCCCTAACAGCCACTCCATGCATATTTTTCAATCCCAACTGCACTTAAACAGCTGCGGCCATCCTGAGTGGAATTTTTCTACAGTTTAATTCCGAATATCAATAACTAATGCATTTTTGTAGCAGACCTGAGGTCACATGACATTCTTCTATGCCCTATAGAGCCGTTAGCCTATGCCAACGGCATTATCTATCTTATATATTCTATTCTGATCTATTTGATCAATAAAAATACTAAATTCTATGAAAAAAAACAAGGTCAGTGATCCTTAACAGCAGACCACCACAATAACCTTTGTCCAGGACCATTCTTTTCACCCACAAGGCTCTTCTTAACAATTTTGCTTGGGATATATATATATATATATATATATATATATATATATATATTAGTCTTATAGTATATAAGTAGTATATAGTAGCATATTGCTATATTACTGAGTGTATACTAGTATATAGTAGTATATTATTATTAGTATATTATTACTTAGTATATATTAGTATATATTAGTATATATTTTACTCTCCTCCTGTCTTCACTACTGTTAACTCTGCTCTCCAGCTACTTAGCCCTCCCCCTTGAGGACCCTCTTTCCTGCGTCCCCTCTCGCTCCCTTCTCTCCCCTTGGGGGTCTCCCTGTCATCTGTTTCTTCCCTCTTGGACTCCGTCGTTGGCGGACCTTCCCCTCTCCCCTCCTCCGCCCCTCTAGCTGTGCTTTGAGCTCACTGAGTTACTGTGATTATTGTTTACTGTACTGTGCTGTCTCACCTTGTATTGTAATTTAGTTTGTCCCTGTACGGAGCTACGGACACCTACTGGCGCCCTATAAATAAAAATTAATCCTAATAATAATAATAATAATAATATAATAGTTATTAGTTATATTAGTTATTAGTTATATTACTATATATATTAGTATATATTAGTATATATATTAGTCTTCCGCGGAGATATAGAATTGAACAAAACAATAAAATATTGAGGAAATGGTAGAGGAAAAATCAAAATGAATATAATTCTTTTATGCCATCAACATCATCATCATCTTCTATTTATACAGCGCCACTAATTCCGCAGTGCAGAGAACTTACATCAGTCCCTGCCCCATTGGAGCTTACAGTCTAAATTCCCTAACATGTCCACCTATTATATAGCGGAGTTGGTGTAATGTGAGGCCAACGATGACAGAGGGATAAAGGTGCAGGGCTTATAGATCTACAGTTATCAGAACTCATTTAAGTAATTCAGACTCTCTCTGCTGAAGTATGTGGGTATTGTGCAAACTTGTTCAGGAAAAATCATTGTCTCATGTTAAAGGTACCAACTACTCCTGGTTATGATGTAGTTAAAGTGGAACTTAACAAGCACACTTAGTTGATACCGCAATGGGAAAAAAACCTGTTCATACATGTCAATATGCTAAACTGATATTTATACTAGAATACTGTGCTAATGAAAGGACAATCAATTAACAAAACTGCTGTCATCTTTATTTCTTAAATAGTGTGAGTTATAAAAATGTAAAGGAAGTAAAAACTACATTGTTTTTTGCTAATGAAGATTAATATTTGCTAAAAATCATTGACTATTGACATGGGATGGATTTTTGTATAAACGTGGCAGCATGCAGTGAACACATTCTTAAGAGTAAACTAAACTGCTATTCTGACATTGAAGAAAAGGTAAGAAAGAACAGATCACATTCTTTAATAAAGCATGAAAATATTTTCTTTTCTGATATAATTCACTTTAATTTCTCCTCAGACCAGTCAGTTTGCAAACAAAATAAAATACCTAAGTAAGTTATGAAACAAATTAGCTAAAATTATGTCCAGTGGTGAAATCACTCCACCATATCCCACGGCATCACCGTGTGTAAGCTGTTGCCAGTATTCTCCTGTATAGTCATTTAAATGGGTATTTCACTTGGCTGCATTTTGATGTCTTATGGTTTGGGCCATATAAATCTGTGGTCGGTCATGTTTGTGTATTTACTTTTATAATCTCTAATTATATTAATGTAACTCTTCCACAATCTACTGTGTATTTTGTGTAATCAGGGCTTTTTTTGTCATCGAAAGCTCAGAACGAAGTTCCGGCACCTTTTTTCCATGGGTTTTCGAAGTTTAATTAACTTTTTAACATTTTATTTTTTTTTCTCTGCGGTGCTGCTACAGTGCAGCACCGCATCTTAGTGTGTGTCCTGCTTCCGGCTCCGGCAGTGTCGTGACGTCATGACGCTGCCAGTGAGAGGAGCCGCGATCAAGCATAGAAGCGAGAAAAGAAGTATAGAAGGTAAGTACAGACTACAGAAAGTGGGGGAGGGGTACAGAAAAAGGGCTACAGAAAAATGAGGGGGCAGAAAGAGTGGGCTGCAGAAAAATAAGGGGGGCAGAAAGAGAGGGCTACAGAAAAATGAGGGGGCAGAAAGAGTGGGCTGCAGAAAAATGAAGGGGGCAGAAAGAGAGGGCTACAGAAAAATGAGGGGGCAGAAAGAGTGGGCTGCAGAAAAATGAGGGGGCAGAAAGAGAGGGCTACAGAAAAATGAGGGAGCAGAAAGAGAAGGGTACACAAACATAGGGGACAGAAAGAGGTGAGTTTCGGGACCTTTTTCTTACATAAAAAGCACTGTGTATAATAATCAATACAATACAGAATATAAAATAATGTCCTGTAGGAATACTATGCTGCCATACAAAGCCAGCCAATCTCAAGCAACCATTGGGGAAACACAAAAAGGGATTTTGCCAAAATCCAATTACTAGTGTTTCCCCACTGGTCCTGTGACTCCCTGCTTTAATCATTTACTGGTCGTCATTTTTCATGATTTGTTCATGTTTTTCCTCATATAGACTACGAGGAATCAAGTCAGCATAAAGAGGAAAAGATTTTATCTCCCATTAGGACTATGACGATCACAGAAAGAATATTTTATTACATATTTAATAAAGTGGTAAATGACGGTTTGGAGATTCTTTCATTCAATTCAATTTAAAGCAATGTGTATATACTTATTATCACTCACAATGGGAAGAATCTTTGGAACCTGTGTTCTTTATGCTAAGACCACTGGGGGGTATCATTGTTGGTGACTATTAAGCTGTAGTGAACAGCAGTGATGTCTACTGCCCAACGCTACAGCTCAAACTTTCGGCAAGGAACTAACCAACATTTAGATGTTGGGTTTCATTGTTTCCAAATGGTGCTGGTCCTACTGCCGTAAAGGTTTACTTTGAAGAATGGGCAGCATCATGGCTCCACTAGAAATTCTATAAATAATGCCAGTGTTAGTCAACCAGAGCTGATTATCATTATAACACAGAAACCAGCAGTACTGGATCTTCCACAATACTGATAAAAACTAAATGAACAGTGTGGTACATAATATATATTTCTCACACCTCATAGGGTGCAAGCAGAATGAGTGACATTAAGTCCTATTTCCAGGCAACATAATTACAGCGTATCGTGTAATTGAATTGCTCTCAGATACATGTGGAACAAGTACACGTGGAACAAGTACTCTCGAGGCAGCTCGCCCCTTATTGAATCGCCACCTACATGTTTGCTACCACACTACTCTGGAGATACCATTCACTATCTCTCAAGATACAACATTTCAGTTATTTGCACTTTTTTAATGTTTGTTGCATTCATACTGAATTCTTTTTGTCAGCAATATTAAAACAGATGGTCATGACGTTATTAAGCCTCTAAATGTGTGAAAGACTTTATTAATACTGTGGATTTTACAGCGTACATTGGAGAGGCTCTATGTCTTTTTTTTATCTGCTTACTGAGTCGTCTGGTTTTGTTCTGCTTATCTGTGATAAAGTTCCGACGAGGAGAAGTGTGAAGTCACTGCAAGGCAGTTGTCTTTGTCATTTGTTGTCTGCATTTGCTCTAGATCAGATAGGAAATTATGCAATATTCTAACAATGTTTTCATTAATATTATGTGCCAGCGATATGCTGAATCATTAGGTATAAACCTGTACAACGTAGAGGCCTATTATTTGTAGATTTAAAAAAGTATCCTATATTAGGAGTTGTGTTGCTACCTCTTGTAAGAGACACCATTAAATATTCTATTATGACTGATTTTACCATCACAATAGGTCATTGTTAAAATACCATTACATTTACATTAATACATTGACTTTGCTTTCTTTTCACATATAAAGTAATATGGCAGCCTCTGTATTGATACAAAATCATCTACAGTATGAAAACAGCTTATTCTCTTTGGATTGTTTGGCACTCCAAACTTTGAAAGGAAAAATATATAACATCTATAAATGATCATATATTGTTTTATCAGCTAACTTTATTGACTTGAAATCCAGAAAGTTCTCTTTTATGAACATGTACGTAGGACATCTTCAAGAAAAATGTAAGTTTGAACTTGTTTGTAGTTCTGTCAACAGAATCATTACATAGGGTATGGAAGTTAACATTCGCCACTTATATTGTCCTATAGTTTTTTTTCCCATGCAAAGATTGAGATATTGAACAATTTGATTTTACAGTTCAAGTCCCTCAAATCAAAAAACGTCATTTTGTCCACCAATCCACAGTCATCAACTTTGAGCCTCTTGATCAGTGAAACATTTCTTGTAACAGTATATTTTCTATGTTTTTCTTTGTTGTATTAAGATATTCTTTGTTTCATATAAAGTAGAAAACCACATCCATCTTTTTATGTTTTGCGGTTTCTTTTGTTATGACATGTGTGGATTCTCTCTGTATTGTATAAAGATAAATGTAATATAGATGCGCTCCACCTACAATGTGCAGCCCAACACCTTTCTTAATAGCCTGTACACAAGTCTACCAAAATACAAATAGAGAATATAGGGCCTGATTCATTAAGGATCTTAACTTGAGAAAACTTCTTATTTCAGCCTCCTGGACAAAACCATGTTACAATGCAAGGGGTGCAAATTCGTTTTCTGTTTTGCACATAAGTTAAATACTGACTGTTTTTTCACACAAATATCAACTTTAAATTTCAGTGTACAAATAAGCTATCAAGTATTTGTGTGCTACATGAAAAAACAGTCAGTATTTAACTTATATGCAAAACAGAATACTAATTTGCCCCCTTTGCATTGTAACATGGTTTTGTCCAGGAGACTGAAATAAGAAGTTTCTCAAGTTAAGATCCTTAATGAATCAGGCCCATAAATCATAAAAACAAGTAGGTGCTGATATGCTGCTAATTGAATAAATATTAATAATATTTAATTTCTATGTGAGGTGTGACTATCAGCCCCCTCAGTCTTCACCTTATGTTCCACATGAATCGTAAATATGAAAAATGAGAAAAATACAACATAGTGCAATCTAGTTTTCAAAATAAACAGTATAAAAGTATAAAAGCAATCTTAAGTTTATCTCATATAGTTCTTAGAAGAAAAAAGGGAAGTGCCTCTTCCCCTTGTGCAATGAACACTTACAGGAACCTTATTTATTATAAGGCGTCAATATTTTCTAAAGAAATATGACAAAAACTGTGGTTCCACACGCGCCCCCCTGTGAATAAGAACTTAATGGAACTTTTTTGGAGAGGTTACTCTCAGAGGTTCTTTTCTCCACACATCCCTTAATCTTTGAAGAGTATTCTTCTTAGTAGACAGATACACAAAAAAAAGTAGGAGAAAGAATTGTAGTGTGATATTGTTTTACATAAAATTCTAATTTATTACAAAACATAAAGAAAACGCACATATTTTCAAACAAATAAAGGGCCTGATTCATTAGCGGACTTATCTTGTGCGGAAGTTGCGAAGAGTATATTAAGAAAAAAACGGGAGATAAGTAATGAGTGATTCAACAGGGAACGGAAGTCAAGATGCGTACGAAGATGAATCCCTGCTTAAGTCACTCACACAACGGAAAATAATACTCAAATGGAGATGTGAACAACTACAGATCTTAAGTAGTAAGATCAACTCAGATTTCAAACTGTTTCTTACTTAAAGATAAGTCTGTATTACAGATCGAGGAGTGTGGGAGGTGCAAGGGGTTTGTTTAGGAATTTTAAAACACAAAGTGGACTGTATTGTGCACAACTGTTGTTACCTAATTATTAGGATTAACATTTATATAATTATATAACCTGGGACAAATGTATTAAAGTGATATTGTTAATATTAATCGCAAACACACTCACCGGTCAGGAAAGGACTAAAGCAGGGTTGGCTAACCTGTGACACTCCAGGTATTGTGAATCTACAAGTCCCATCATACCCTTTCAGCAATAAGCTGCTATATATTGGCAAAGCATGCTGGGACTTGTAGTTTCACAACACCTGGAGTGTCACAGGTTAGCCAACACTGGACTAGAGTGCTTTCATCACAGGGTAGGGAGGGGGTGGGAAGGCCCACATCTTCCTAGGGAATGTGTTGAAAGACTACACACCTCATTAATTACACTCATAAGAAGGAGACAATGTTCAAGTTTGGGGATACCTGCTACCAACCTCACAAATGTCATTATTGCTAAAAATATATGGCTGTTAATATCAGCACGCTACCTTAGTGGTTAGCACTTCTGTCTCACAGTACAGGTGTCCCGAGTTCGAATCCCAACCATGCCCTTAGCATCTGTGTGCAGTTTGTGGGCCTGAATCATTAAGGAGAGGAACTTTGACCAAACCAGATGTTTTTAAATAGCAAGGGGTGAACATTACTATAGTATTTAGCACATAAGGAAAATAATGGTTATTTTTTTATGTAACACACAGACACTTGATAGCTTAATTTTTACTCTGACATTCAAAGTTGATCTATGACATGCTCTACCTCAATCATAAATCTGTCCTCATATTTTAAATTTACCTCCCCCTCAAATGCAACTTTGTTAGGCCAAGGTGCATTTTTTATTTATGAAAATGTTTTTCTTTCCAAAATGATTATGGTCCACAGGGCACATTCACAATATGTGCATGCTGCCATCTATAACTATCTATAACTATGAATGCCCTTAGACTTGGAGGGGGGGCGTTGATTTGGAGGGTACAGGCTCCATTGAGCTAAATGTAACTATAGTGTGCAAACCTTGTTTTTACTTCATCTCCCGCTTGTATGTTATGTACTCAGCTTCCCTAAAAATCAATGCAGACAGCACTTGATCAGCACAGTGGCTTTGTGGCTAGCACTTCTGCCTTACAGCACTGGGGTCATGAGTTCGATTCCCAACCATGGCCTTATCTGTGTGGAATTTGTGGGCCTGAATGAGGAAACTAAAGTTAACAAAAGAGGAACTTTGAACCTTGTCCAAACCATGTTGTGACCCATGTAAAATAAAGCCGAATGTATGTAGGAAGTGTCCAATCATTATTTGCAAAAGTCCTATAAAGACATGTTTTACAATTACATTAAAAAAGACACACACACCATTTTTTTTTAAAAAATGTATCTACAAAATTAAATAACCATAAAATGTTCAAAAACCAAAAACAGAAAACAACAAAAAAATAGACATTAATTAATAATTATTGGTCATTATTATTAGTTATATATTGAAGTTATAAGAGATCCGCAACAAATGAGAGCCTAAATTGCTAAATTCCGGTATATGTCCCTTCTTTGTATCTTTGTTTGTTGTTATGTTTTCAATGTGAAAAATGTTGAGAATCCCTTGAGTAATTACACACGGAACAATGCCCTTATATTACATCCAAAAAAGAGCAATGAAGGTTCTGTTATTTGGAGCCCCTTATATATAAACCAGTATATGGACATAAAATCTTAACCTAGATTACAGCATAAAAAGTTGAGAATGTTACTATCAATAATTGTAATTTACCGTATATACTCGAGTATAAGCCGAGTTTTTCAGCACATTTTTTGTGCTGAAAAAGTCCCCCCTCGGCTTATACTCGAGTGATGCTCCAGGACAATGAAAAGTCCCTGCTTGAAGTGGCCGGCGGCAGCAGTGTGAGTTGTCCGTCCCCGAGGTACGAAACGCATTGGATTAACCTGTCAAAACATCAACCATCAGTCCGTCCCCCCTGAGTGGCATCAAATATCGCCTCTGATCTTCACCTCCGTAGAAGCAATCAGACTTTTTCGGCGCATGCGCAGTCTTCACCTGAGACTGATCGCGACTTCTGCATCACTGTACATTATGGCACAAGCGCTGTCACGGCACTGGACACAAGCAGCGCGGAACAGGAGCCCTAGAGGACATCGCCAGCTCGTTTATGCGAGAGTAAGTTCTCAATCATCAGCCCACCCCGTGTCTCCTCCACAGAAACAGTTTGCCAACTGAGACAACACTAAGGAGGATTTCCATTTCCACCACACCTACATAGGAATTGATTCTTTTCTCGTTGCTTTATCAATGTAGAGGACTATAATAGCCCCAACAGAGCATCATTCCAACTGTGGTTAATATGTACTATTCACAATCCAATCCTGCTCGCCATTTGTGCCAATACCTCTTACCTCTTGTGTACCTTTGTGCCGCTTATATTGTATATTGGTTCTTACATGTATATTAATAGTTAGGGTTGCAACCCATCTATACTGTTATACTGAATATTAATAAAACTGCATTTTATTTACTTTACATCACTGTGCACTCTGTCCTATGTGCCCAGGAAATTTACCAGTATTTACCGTTAGCTGCTGCATTTCCCACCCTAGGTTTATACTCGAGTCAATAAGTTTTCCCAGTTTTTTGTGGTAAAACTAGGTACCTCGGCTTATATTCGGGTCGACTTATATTCGAGTATATACGGTATTTGGTATGGTAATATCAATGTCAAAAAGCAAAATATGGAATAACATAAGTGAATATAAGTGTGTAAGTAGTGATTTAATACCAGAATCTCATGGGGAGCATAAATCGTTGTCCCCTAATGATCCAATGTGT
Organism: Mixophyes fleayi; assembly: GCF_038048845.1. Classification (NCBI taxonomy): domain Eukaryota; kingdom Metazoa; phylum Chordata; class Amphibia; order Anura; family Limnodynastidae; genus Mixophyes; species Mixophyes fleayi. Next base: position 241,740,469 of record NC_134406.1, read on the forward strand.
ACTCTATCTAAAGGTGTCTTTAATTGATTCCTGATTTAGCTTAATCTATAGAAGTGTTAATAATTGCAGATTATAATAGTTCCCAATTATGTGCTTTCTTTGTGTCTGCAGCAGAAAAACTAGTTTAACTATTGTTTCTTAAGACACTTTCAAATGCAGCTTGCAGATATTATATTAACAACCATATTCTGCAATCAGTCTAATGCTGTGATATTTCACTGGAGTGAATAGCTATATATAAGTGAAATTCATTCTAATTTCCCTACTGGCAGCAAGCTCCTATCTAACAGCTGTGTACATTTACAATCAGATTTGGCTAATAAACTGATAATGTGATACTGCGTAAAGTTTATCGCTGTATATTAAGGGCAGTTAAATCTTTTCCCCTCTTTGAAGCAAATTAAACACGGACATACAAGGTAGACCCAATAAATGCAGACCAGTAATCAAAGGCCATTAAGGTCCCGGCTCATTAGAGCGGTTACATTCTAAGTGTAAGAGGCCAAGTGGAGATTGTGACAGTTGTGAGAGTGGATTACGTGTAAGTATTATTCTCAGGGCTAAGCTCACCTGTAACAAAGGGATTTCTTTGCGAGCCCCATCTAAAGATATGACGGCTGTATGCAAATCTGATTCAACATGGTACGAAATTCCATCAGTGGGGAGCAGCACGTGAGAAGTGTTGTAGGAGGCAGTCAGAGTTGATTAACAAGACGAGACAAGGCGCAGCTCAGAGGTAGATCAAAGAGGGCAGGGAGCAGAGTGTTTGGATATGAGATTTGAACTGTTAGGGCGTGATGGAGTCAGTTGTGACATCACAGACCGGGAAGTGTTGGGCAGCACGGTGGCGTAGTAGTTAGCCCTTCTGTCTTACAGCACTGGGGTCATGAGTTTAATTCCCAACCATGGCCTTATCTGTGAGGAGTTTGTATGTTCTCCCCGTGTTTGTGTGGGTTTCCTCCGGGTGCTCCGGTTTCCTCCCACACTCCAAAAACATACTAGTAGGTTAATTGGCTGCTAACAAAATTGACCCTAGTCTGCCTGTCTCTGTCTGTGTGTGTGTTAGGGAATTTAGACTGTAAGCCCCAATGGGGCAGGGACTGATGTGAGTGAGTTCTCTGTACAGCGCTGAGGAATTAGTGGTGCTATATAAATAAATGATGATGACGAAGTGTTAGCCAATAGTGACTGTGTAGCCACGGTACTCTGCATTTTCATATGTGTTTATATAGAGCCTGATTCTCAATAATTAGTGGACAGTGAAATTCATATGAGCAAAGGGGACACTTAGGTTCATCAGTCATCAGTTGATATGGCGCTACAATGCTAATGTAGATTCACGACATCTCAAGGTCAACAATGATATGGTACTATATGATTAACCATTATACAGATCGACAGTACCTATGTTATGTACTGGTTCCTCACTCCAATATTTAAGTTTTGGCAACATACTCTCTACAGTTATATGTACCATTTGGTAACACAGTTTATAAAGCGGTATGATATGTGTAGCCTAAATAGATATATGGGCTTACGTAGATACAAACAGGATTCTATATGTCCAAATATTATATAGAGAGTAATTATAGGGAGATTTATTATTTATTATTTTATATCTTGTTGCCATAAGGATCAGTGCATGAATCATCATAATTTCATTGTAGACCTACTATTCAATCTCTATGAATATGACAAGGGCACATATTTTTGGATACATGGTTTGCATTTTTGATAGCAAACAAAGCAGCAGAACATCACATTTATGATTTATCTGCAATACCACAACAAAATATATTATACAACAATTAAAGTGGTTTAGCTTCTGTAACTTTGTTACAATGTATTACTTGCAATCATGCATTCCTATGTGTGTCACTCCTTCTATATATTATATTAAACATCAATATTGTGAGATGATTATTGCCATATTTTGTCATGATCAATAAATGTATTTTCTTTGTTTATATACAGATTTTGCCATCTCTTAGCAAACTATTGTTCTTCAATAAGGAAGACTCATTTGATGCTCTATATATATATATCCCTCACTAAATAATCTCTAATATATGCCCCTTTTTTAGAGGTCACCTTTAGCTCTTTTCACATACAAGTAATTAGCTGGGATTATGAACTTTAGATGAAACATACATATTCACATTGGATATTTGAGTATGATTTATTTCATTAAAGATCGAATATCAGTCATCTGATGTTTTACATCTCTTTATCATCATCATCATCAGTTATTTAAATAGCGCCACTAATTCCGCAGCACTGTACAGAGATCTCATTCACATCAGTCCCTGCCCCATTGGAGCTTACAGTCTAAATTCCCTAATATAGACACACACTCACTCACACACGCACACGCACACACACACACACACACACACACACACACACACAGACAGACAGACAGACAGACAGACAGACAGAGAGACTAGGGTCAATTTTGGTTGCAGCCAATTAACCTACCAGTATGTTTTTGGAGTGTGGGAGGAAACCGGAGCACTCGGAGGAAACCCACGCAAACACAGGGAGAACATACAAACTTCACACAAATAAGACCATGGTCCGGAATCAAACTCATGACCCCAGTGCTGTGAGGCAGAAGTGCTAACCACTAAGTCATCATATAATATAATATACCCCTATCGGTTTACATGTTAAAGGTCTGTTTTTCTTTTTAAAACAACCAAGGTATGCGGTGGTATGCCCGAGTCTGCCACAAAAACACTCATGCACAAAGTATATAATTAAAAAATGTTTATTCTAACATATAAAAAACCATAATAGGTACAACCAATGAGGACTATTATCAGTGCCAAAACAATTGGTAGCGAGGTAGGTGCACCTACACGTTAACCAGATATTATATGTACCAGTCCAGCAACTGTACAAAAACCGTTCCACTCTATTAATATAGAGATTGTGATATAATTTTCACGGAATTTCCAAACCCTGTCAGGGATATTAATATGGAGAATAAAGTGGTGTGTTTGGGAGGTCCAACTCCGGAATAACTGATGAAATCCAATACGGAATGTCAAAAGGTAACAAAGGTCTCTTACCAATTTCTGGCGATGTATTATAGGACCGGTACCTTGATCTGTACTATGTACTGTGTAACCGACATGGATCCTCCTCTTCTAGATGTAGATATTATACGGAGCTCTGTGTATAGCTCTTGTTCTCACCACATAAACTCCAAACACTGGCGCGTGGTCCCGCTAGTGACTGACGTCATAGAAGTGCGTCCCCGTCTCCTCCGGGACTCTTCAGAAGTATAAAGGTGAACGGTTGGTAGAAAGATGCACTGGTATGGGCACTAGACTGTAGTCCACAAGAATGGTTAAAATAATTGCTGTTCATCTATCGGTTTACATGTTAAAGGTCTGTTTTTCTTTTTAATTTACTTTTTTTTTTCACATTTTTTTCACTCATATTTACCTTTTATTGTTTTTAATATTTCACTTATATGGGATTTCTGGAATAGAGGCTTATTTTGCCCAATAATAAGAATTTTAATGCAGTTTGAGATTTGGAAGTTATACATACAATCTTTCATTGGTAATCAGTGGATTGGAGTGCCTTCTATCTATATACTTAGACCGTACTTGTGCTTGTCATGCTGCCTGAGTGGGGCACTAGCCCCAGCGCCTCCTTTGGATGAACTGCTGTATGTGCCAGGCCGGGGCGTAGAGAGAGGCATGAGGAAGGGGGGGGGAGCTGGAGGGGGAGACGGATCCGCAAAGCGGACAGGGATGCTCAGATTTCTGACTAGGTGGGAAGTAGGGACGTGAGGAACAAGTGGGAGAAACTGCTGAAGTGGGGAGTTCTAAAGATTCCTCAAAGACACTCCCCTTCACTCTTATTGGTTGTTATTTCCTGCCAGAATCAACCAGAATAGTGATTACTTCTGTCACTAACATGCATGCTTTTACCTTATTGTATCACTTTACATAATACCTGCTTTGTCTTACTTACAATAAATTTTCAGGGTACATTCATGGTAGTATTTTTATTTATTTTAAAAAAAAATCATCTTTTGAGTTGTTACTGCTACTTTTTGCAAGTAATCACAGTTCTATTTAAATATAGGTTTTTTTTTTATGTCTGAAGCAACCCTGTCCCCAAGAACAGGTACAGAGGGCATTAGAAGGGTGAAACCTCTTTCTTGGGGGCAAGGGCATGCTCACCACTATGGTTGGGAAACCTTTGGATTGTGGAGTACAGGTAGGCAGAGGAAATGTGATTTATATTTCCTTTTTTACTGCTATGGAGAATTTAAAACCAGTGGGAGGTTGAAAGTGGATGACGCCCCAGTATGGATGATCTATCTTCCGGTGACCACGCTTCATTCTTCAGCAATGACTGACCAGATTTAACTACTATCATTGTAGCACTAATCCTGGGAACTCTTTGCAGCTGAATTAAGCTGCGGCGCTCACATAACCAATGCCTGTACTCCACCCACAGGTGTGCTGACTGTGCCTACTTGTGTTTGCGCCACTTACCAGTACAATGCTTCAATAACTTGTGTGTTAAGTCTGCCTACTCATAGGCTCTGTATGTTGTTCCTGTAAGTCCACCTACCATTTCATGTTGCATTGGCCTTGCCTACCACTGATGGGTCTAGAGATAACGGTGCGTTCACCCCACCTACTTTTGTGTTTTTTGGTCTCGCCTACGTGAGGCCTCTGTCACAATTTTTTCAAGGGCCACTTTAAGTTCCCAATCCGTCCCTGTCTGCAAGGGTTAAAAATTTTGCACCTTTTGAAAGATCACCGATGTTCCTTCTTGAGTGTGGGTTATGCACTTACTTTTGAACCCACATGCAAAAATGAGATTTTGTTTTATGTTACAAGATTATTAAAATTAAATACATATGAGTAAAGAAAGCGCTTTAAGCGGGACAGTCCCTGTTTTTCAGGAGGGCATACAGCATTTTTCTCCACGCAAAATTGATTTTCCAATGTTTCTGAGTTGGAAACAATACTGTACTATACATTTACATCATTACCATTACACAAATTAGGAGGTTCAATGGCAGGAGCTCTAGTACAGTTGGGGGTAGAAATCCCTATAGCAACAGGTTGTGCCCCAATAGTATGCAATAGAAAAAAGCTGCACACATTGTCTTAAAAACATATTAATTAAAATAAGAAGACCCCAAACTTACTTTTTATTACACTCCTACATTCACAGATATTCTTCATTTCTGAAGTAGTCACTAGAGAAAATTACAAAAAAGCAAAAACATAATAGATGGGCACAAAGCCATAATAAAAGAGTAACTGAGATTTATTTATTTTTTAGGGGGGTGTTCTATTTTAAAAGTTAAAAATGTTTAAAAAGCTATGTTATAGTTCTATAGGCGCAAGTAGACACAGCCAATAAATGACTGCCAAGGCTTGCTTGGATTTGTAGTCCCACAATGTATTTTGTACTATACATATTACCCTGTCCTCCACTGCTCCAGGGGTTCCAGAAAGAGTCCCAATGCTATTCAACGCAAAGCTGGCTGGCCCTGCAGGAGAAGGTGGGAGCTCATGGTATTTGTGCACAATGGGCTGGTTCACATTATGACAGGAGGACTCACAATTTATTTATCTATATAACAGTAAAGGTGCACGCTGATGCTGTTATTATTATCAGTATGTATCTTTACACCAGCCCTTAGGTATGCCTCCTTAAAGGTGTATCTGGAGCAGGGGCGGGCTGGCCCGGGGGGCATTCGTCCCCCGGGCCGCTCAGTTTACCCATTGTTAGGACTGGCCGCCCAGCTCCACCTCCCCCCCTCCCGGCTGCACTATAAATTAATTATTACCGGCGGCCGCATCACATGACGGCTGCCTGTAAAAATGTCATGTGACGCACCCGCCTCATTGCACAGGTGGCGCGTCACATGACACATGATTCGTCCGCGTCTGCGGCAGCATCATGTGTCATGTGATGCGGCCGCCTGCGCGCCCCCCGGGCTGCATCTTGCCAGCCCGCGCCTGATCTGGAGATGCAGTCAAGTCTAACTATGCTGCATATCCAGGGGGCAACTTATATATATCTGTGCCCGTCTTTACTGTACTGATACCATTTAAACTAGAGATCAGCGTTGTTAGAAATGTACACAGTGGATGAGTGCACTCCAGGGGGTAAATGTATCAAGCTGAGAGTTTTCCGGCAGGTTTGAAAAGTGGAGATGTTGCCTATAGCAACCAATCAGATTCTAGCTGTCATTTTGTAGAATGTACTAAATAAATGATAGCTAGAATCTGATCGGTTTTTCAAACCCGCCGAAAACTCTCAGCTTGATACATTTACCCCCAGATCTTTCTGTACAATTTTTCAAATGTGTACAAATGTGACTGACGTTATGTTCTGTTGCATAGTCAAGAACAGCAGAAGATGTGAATGTGACACTGCACCCAAGGGAATATCTGATTCTGATTCCAGAACCATTAGTATTGCAATACAATACAAAAGGTTCTGGAATAAACATTATAGAAAGCAAAACACTAACTAATAGACAAATATTATAAACTAGAATTTACTGTGGTATTTCCAGCTTGTAAATGGGTCTCTGTGAAAATATTTTTATATTTACAAAGTAAATACACCAAAGTGCAAACTGTGTAGTTCCTTCCGTTAAGGCCAAGCAGCCAGGTGCTAAATAGTAGTGGAGCTCTTTCTGGTACTATTGTGGAACTACAAGTCCCAGGCAGCAAGGGCCCACTGTAACATGTAGTAACAAGATACGTATATGTTTCACCCCAGGATGTAAGAGAATTTTATGTAAATTGCAATTGAATATATGGGGATGATGCAAATCTAACACAAGCTATCAACAGCTCCATAGCAGCATAATAATCTTCTACCACAATCATTTTACAAATCTGACAGCTTTTCGGAACAATAATCATTAATGAATACAAAGCTTCCTCGCATTTTCCCCGCTAATGTGCCCTGGGTAAGAGATGAGGTTTGGCTGGGCTGACTGCATGCACAGCGGAAACAAATTAAAACAGGCATCCAGCTGACCATCTCTGGTCAAACTGACGTACGCTGTAACAAATGCCTGCTGTATTCTAATGTGACACTCATTCAGGGAGCATTGTCACCGGCACACAGGGCCTGAGTCATTAAGGAGAGCAAGGCATAAAAAATGAGTAACTTTATACCTGTACAACACCGTGTTGCATTGGTGGGGGAGGTACATTTAAAATGTGGAGACAGATTTATAGTTGGGGTAGGGCATGTCCTAGATCAACTTTAAATTTTAGTATAAAAATAAAGTTATTAATTATGTGTGTGCTAGATGAAAAAACAGACAGTATTTAAATTATGTGGAAAATAATAAACTCATTTGCACCACTTGTATTGTAACATGGTTTGTCCCGGAGAACATTTACTCCTTTATTTGCCTTACTTTCCTTAATGACTTAGGCCCACAGAGCGCTATGTGAACAAGCCCCTGTACCAACACTGGATATTCTTTTGTATGCAACAATATAATATGTTGCTTTAGTGTACAATACAATTTTTTGCTATATTAACGTTTTAAGGAAATAGTTATTTAATATATTGAAAATATACAGGCATCCTCAGTCCCAAGCTATACCAGAGCATGTTCTCTTCAGTTATTGACAAGGAAGTCATGCCTGTTGTTGGTCGGTCATGAGGAAAAGGAAGTCTTGCTGTTTTAATTTTCGGTGGTACTCATAATAACTACTTACTAAAACCTGACACACTTACCACGACTGGAGGATCCCGAACCACTGATGCCCGATATGCTGACATTCACGGGTGTTTGAAAAAGTGGAGTGCATCCATTTAGACACTTGAACATCCCGGCTCCCAGGAAGACGTCAGTTTCCACGGTGACAGTGTCATTGTGCTGTTAAAGGGGAGATGCAAGGACGCGTGTGCTGTACAATGTCCATGACTTAGTAAAAAGCATTGTACAGCACGTGCGTCATTGCATCGCCCCTTTAACAGTCGCAATGACGCTGTCAACGTGGCAACTGATGTAGTATCAGGTTTTAGTAAGCCGTACTTTAGTACCCAACCCTTAATATTGATGCTTATTAGGATGTTATCACTTTAAGTTACTTATATCTATATCATTGTAAGACAAAAAATGAAAATAAAAAGGATAATTTTTCTTCTAAAATATTTACTTTCTAAAACGTAACCTGCGCTTACGTCACTGTATGGCTTTTCACTCATTAATTCAACTAATGAGTTCTACAGAAAATATAGTTGCTGCTCCCTAAGAAAGTGCCTTATTGTCATCTCTAAGCTCGGAGGCAAATCGCCATGGGTCAGATTGGACAACTGGTTTACCATTTCTATGCATTGGTTGAGGCTGGAAATCAGGTGAAAGAGTTCTAGTGCTACACCTTTATGTGTACCTTACACGGGGTCTAGGTCACCCAGCTGTCAGTCCTTCATACTGGGGAGCAGCGCCAAATTGTTGGGTTTCTTCCATATTAGTGAGCCAAAAAGCGTACTTGTTTACAAAGTAGCGTCATGTTCCTCTAATGCCATTACATTTCCCGAATGGAGCGGTCAAACATCTTCTAGACACGAATCAGAGGACATCAAGGACTGACCACCAACTTCTGCTTCACCGTTGGCATCTGTGTGCTGTAGAAATATTAGGCGGTTGTAAATAAAAGCAGAACAAATACAAAATTAAAAGGTAATAATCAAACTATACATATATTGATCTATTAAAGTATTTTTTTTTTTAAAGTTTTATTTTTGAGAAGGTCAATAATGAGCATCAGTCCAAGACAAAATCTGTTACAATCAAGTTATACATATTCAGGGACTAATACAATCACTGTATATCATGATGAGAAGAGTCTTGATATTGACCAAATTTTAACTATAAGAATAGAAGAGAGAAGAAGCAGAAAAGAGAGGCTAGTCAGAGAAAAGTGGGCAAAATAGATTAGGAGGCGGTGTGGTAGACCGCCAAACAGAATATAAAAATTGGATTAGATGTCTTTTTTTATAGGAAGGAATGCAATCTGTAGCTCTAATTATTAGAGGACCTCATGGGCGTGACTGATCCAGGAAACTTAACTAGTTGCAATTTTTTGGGTAATGAATGATATTTTGTGAGGCTAAACTCAAATGGCAAGGCTAGGGAATGGTCAAGAAGATTTTTCATGAATATCGACGAATGTTAGTCCCTTGGGTAGTTTGAACTTATGAGACCCAATAATAACCTCCTAAAAATACACAAATCAGAGCAGTATATGAACTGGCCAAAATCTATGTTGCTCCCTGAACCTGAGAAAATGCGTTAATCCTTTCACAATACAACAGCTTGGGAGGAAAGTCCTATTGACAGGGAATGAATGTAATATAATTTGGAACTATGGTGTGATCTCATTAGGTTCCACAAATATGTCAGGATAGTCACAGGGAAGGTAGTCACAAACCCATACATTTGCTCAATTAACAGAGGAAATATATAACACTGTGTATGACATGTACATGCACTTGTATTAGACATAATTAAAGAAATAAAAATTTCAAGTGGATTCACAGCGATGTCAAGACTATTTGAAAGCTAAACAATTGTTTGTCAGTTTCCACATGCGTCACAGGGGTGAAGGAGGAACGTATACATTGATGTAAAGGTGGTTGAAACGAGTCATGAGAGCTTTTGTTTTTAATATGTGCTTTATCATTACATTAGTATTGAATTACACCCAGCTGGCAATATCCTGAGCTGTTAGAGGCGAAAGTGGGAGCAGGTGGGATATGGTGAAGTAATAAATTAAAGATAGAGAGGGCATGCAGGGATTTACTGAAGAAATAAACATAGACATTTCTGGCTGCACAAAGGGTTGTGTTGTATTCTTAGCTGTGACTCATAGTCTAACAGTCTTAGGTTGTAATTTTACATCAATGAAGCTCAAGATCTTCTATAATCTTCTATGATAGTCAGCAGTGGAGGGGGCAGGACTAGCCCATTCTGGTGACCAGTGCTTAACAAGTGCACTTTAGAAATAGTGTTACCCAGCTATAAAGGGCTTGATATAAATCGGAATTCAGCTTGCATCCAAGTTGCAGTTGCAGCACAGAACTTGAGCATAGTTCCGACCGCATTCAAAGCCAAGCGGATCTCAAGATGCATTTGAATTTGAATCTGGGTATAAGTACGCTCTACCTAAATGGTACTTGCCTTTACGTATATAGACAGAACAGACTGTAGTATACGTCCAATCATTTGTGCAATATAAGGTCACATCAGAACTCATACAAAAACAAATATAATATAAAATAAAACAACAACTCTAGACAGTATAATCATTAATAAAAATAAAGTTGGTTTTAAAAAAAAAAATGTATTGTACATACAATGTGCTTTTTATGGTCTATTTTACTTGCCTACACATGTTCTGTGCTAGCTAGTGGCATCATACGTGCACTTTTCAAGCAAAGACCATGCCGTATCAGTCATCATTATCAGCCAGCACTTACTCCTGCCCTTAACTGGTGCAAATGGGTTGGTACTAATTATCAGAGCTGATAACACCGACTTGATAGACAAAAAATGCCCAAACGTGACTTCACCTACATAAAAAAAATCCAGACTTACCTCTTTAATGACAAAAGAACTATCCGACTGTGTTCTCCAGCATGCCGATCAGAAGTAATAAGGGCACTGAGTTTTTACGTCACTGAAAATGGCTACCGCCATATTAGAAGTTTTAAAATGGCAATTCCGCATGATGATCCCTAACCCTAACCTGATTCCTAACCCTAACCCTAAACTATTCCCTAACCCTAACCGTAACCCTAACAGTAACACTTACCTTACATGACAGCCGGCAATGCCACTTTAAAAGTGGCAATAACGCAGTCGCCATTTTCAATGACGCAAAAACGCAGTGCCGTTATTACTTCTCATCGGGGTGTTGAAGAACACAGTCGGATAGTTCTCTTGTCATTAAAGAGGTAAGTCTGGATTTTTTTATTGTCCGTGAAGTCACATTCGGGCATATTTTGTCTATCAAGTCGGTGTCGCTGTTATCAGCACCGATAATATCATTACCACAGGGTGCAAATTATATATCTGAAACCAAGTGTACTTAAGACAAACCCAGGACTTGAATTGTCCGCATCAGCGACAGTAAGCCCTTGTCACGCCCTTACTGTACATCGCCTACGTCCATCACCCCCTTCCCCTTCCCACTCACATTCTGCCCTCTAATTCGTAGGCATGCAATTGTGTTCATTGGTATAAGGTCCATTCCTGAGCATGCACAGATCTATATCACACAAGATACGGCATGCAAATGGACTTGCGTCTGAACATGAATCAGACCCAAAGTGTTTAAATATTATGATTTTATGCTTTTTCTTTGATTTATAATGACTGGACATAGAATTACTGTGGAATGAGGATGCATTTGTCCACCACAGAAATTCAGTTATACTGGTGTTGCTATGAAAGTATCTACATGACTCAGCAGGCCATAACAGCCACCGACATTGCAAGTTATTTTATAAATACTGAATATATAGATAGGTGGAAACAGGACTCCTTATCCATAGTCCACAGTAATTCTATATAAAAGAGCAGGTGCATTTTATAAAATTTAACAGGCCTGTTTGTAAGAGTATTGCTTTGCTCCCCCTCCTCATATGTGACAAGTGTATAATTAAATTCCCCACTATTCACTCTGATGTCATGTGTCTTTGGTCTCAAAGCAGTTCCCACATCTCCATGTGAGAAAGGACTTTGTGAATTGCGCCAGTGATGATGTCAGTGACACATTGCACAGACTGCCCACATCATAGAGTAACAGAATGAGCAGCATCACTCTGACTCATCCTCCATCGGACACCACAGAAAGGTAAGAACTGCTAGCAGGGGCAGATTGGGAAAGCAGTGTGAAGCTGCCTCTGCAGAATACTCTCGATAGTCACTGCAGTCAGGACAAAGTCCTAACTAATTAAGACTGTTTCCCAAAATCGGGACTTTTCCTCCAGAATCAGAGAGTTGACAGACTGGGCTGCTCTCTCCTACATGTTTCTGCAGCCTTGACAATCTGAATTAAGCTGAGTTGCTGCTTAGCTGGATCCTGGAATGTTGAGGTCCTGTTCAGAAAAAGGGTAGGTTCCATTCACCTCCTGGAAAGTCAAGAAAGAGTAAACACTCTAGCTTTCCCTCCCCCAA